>NW_019523988.1:3172-35672 GCF_002814215.2 Seriola lalandi dorsalis | reverse complement strand
ATCAGTGATAATGGGCTCTAAAAATGCAGACATGGAGTTTCATGTGGGCCACTCTATTAAACTAGACATACGTACATATACATAATCCTCCATGCACAAACAAATATACTGTACATATTACACAAACATCAGGAAGTGACTGTGACACTTAGTGGAGTTCAGAATTAGCTTCCTGATGGGTGCAAATCTGACTGCCATTTACCGCAGTGATTGAATCAATGGAGCTGTTACTCACTATCTGATGTTTCCAACTCCCACCATATCGACAGCCACATTCTCGCCTTGAATCCACCATAATAGGTCTGCGGTGCATGATATAATGGCTTCATAGGCCATAAAGGCCCATTGGGAGAGCTGGCTTGCTTTACTCAAAGCTGTATTTCTCCAACAGGGTCAAACCAGCATTAGCTGTGTGGTGCTAATGGGTTAACGGCTACAAAAACCACATTTTATTTTTCTTCGGTGTATTTTTGGCCTCAGTCTCTAAAGGGCACTTGGAGTTAATATGGCTTTTGAGCAGATATGTTCATACTGTTAGTATATAAGAAAAAAACCTCCTCGAATAACATTGTCTTTTCTCATTATCCAAAGGTAAAGCTTTTTGCTAATTTTTGTAAAATTTCTTCTTTATAAATTTGTATGAGGATTTGTTTGGATTTTTTGTGCTAGTCCATATGAATCAATATGCAAAGTACCATTTCTAAGACATTGATGCAATTCAACTTGAACCTAAATGTTTTATAATACTACTTTTTTATTGCAGACTATGCTGCAGCATGCAATAAAGTAATTTCATAACAAACGTCAGAGAAATGATTACAAGAAGCACTCCCGTTCACTTACAAACAGCATAAACAACCCTCAGAAAATGACTGTGTGCATAAGAAGCACACAGTCTCACAGTGCTCTGCAAAGTTACATCAGACTTTATTTCATTTCATTTATATAGATGCATTTATTTAGGAGCACTGCAGGGGTGGGATATAAATGTTTTCATTTTCTGCTGTTGCTTCAGGACTTGGTCCCTGTCAGACTCTCAGTCAAGCCAACATGCAAACCAAATCAAAATGTTTGCACCTCTGTAGATGAAAGAATTAAATGGAATTTTTGACTCATTTTAAACAATCAAAGCTTAACATTTCTAGCTTCTTCTATGGGGAGAGGAAACACATGGTAAATTAGATAAAATGGTAACGGAGGCAAACAGTGAACACATCAGTAATAGAGTGAGAGGAAAACACTCACAGTGATGTAATGAAAGGCAACTTCAAGAACTGCACTGGAACTGTGAATTGAAGTATCACTGTGTTCTCACTCATGTCTGTGTTTTTCAGGAGGCCAGTTGGAAAGTCTGATGGAGACCATGAGAGCAGAGATCGCTGCCCAGCCACCTGTGGAAGGGTCCTATTCCGCACGCCGAGGGGACTACTGCATAGCCAAGTTCGCTGATGGTGAATGGTGAGAAAAGATTTTGGTACTTGTGACAATATTTAAAAGCTTTACAATGACCTCAACCCATTAGCAACATGCAGATGCACGGAGTTCAAGTATCAGAAGATTGGACAGGAAAAGTTGAACTGATGACTCTACAACAACTAAGATATTTTATACAATTTTGTGAGCTACGTGTTTGCATGTTTTTTTCTCTCTCTCATGAACACCTGACATTTCATTTTTACCTTGTCTCTATCTAAGCCTGTGATGCGTTAACTGCAGACACCCACAGGGTGTAATTAGCTCACTGCCACTGATTTGGCCCTGTAGAATCAGCAGTCACTTGACAGTGGCGCACACATATACACACCTTCAGCTCGTCCACACACTGGATGTTGGAAGTTTACAGATGGTCATGGGGACAGATAGAAGTCACATTGATCGAGGGAGGGAGAGAGAGGGTGTCTATGTCAAGAAGGTGACGGCAGAATAAGATCACGGAACTGATTAAAAAACCAAATGTTCCCCCGACACAGGTGTTCTCTTCCTTCCCTCTGTCTTCCTCTCCTGGTTTTTGGGGGCAAAACTAAACTTATCCTCTTGCCCCAGCAACCAACGAGCATTTTAAATAGGCCATCTGTTGTAAACCTTAACTTCCTTCAACCTATTGTTTGTACAGACAATTATATCCTGTTGTTTCTTTCAACAGCAAAACATTAATCCTGCACCAGGTGGCAAATGTCTGAGATTTTTGTGATTTTTCTTTTTTTTTTTTTATACCAGCTCCATATTATTCAGCAAGCTAATTATGTTCATGTTCTCATTGTTCTGTGTCCATATCTTTGTGGAATGTCGGCTTGTTTCATTAGGGGGCTAATTAGAAATTCGTTGCCTTTCAAGGCCTTTTAGAACACCACGCATCCAGAGTGAATAGAAAGGGAAAAACCTCTGTTCATCAGTCATTCGCACTTTTTCCTCTCACTCTTTCTCTCTCTTGCGCTCTGCCTCGTTGCTGTTCTTTATGTCTTCCTGTTAATCACTTATAACTTTCTTCTCGTCTCTCTCTTTGCCCATGTGGATCTAATTATTTGGCCTTCTCCTACTGTCCTTGGTATGCAGCCAATTTGTCTTTCTTGCTCTCATTTGTTTGTTGAAGTTTAGAGTCAGTGAAGTGATGGTCAGATGAAGAGACACTTCCTCAAATGAACTGACTTGAATTGAGAAAAAAAAATCATGCTCCTCAGTATCTTCTGTAGGAATTCATAAGAAGGATTTTGCTCTTACTCAGACACTTCATGTTGGCTTTCCTTTAATTTGTCAATAATCTGCCTGTCATTGAAATATCAAATTTATTTTCATTCAAATTCTGCTTGCCAAATGTGCTAGAAAATCAAACCTTACGAAGTGAAACTGCTGGGTTTTTGTGATTAGCACTAATGCACTAAAGTTATTTGCTACAAGGCAAAAATAGGTTTAGATATCTGCCCTTTATTGCAAAGAGGCCTCTGTGCAATTTTCACAACCCTGCCATGTCCTGATAGATCCCCTCCGTCCCCCCCTCACTCCCCCAGCCTGTTCCTCTCCCCCGATCACAACAGACAGATCCTCCAACACCTTCTCCCCAGGGAAATAAGCACGGAATCATTTACTCATCTCCTTTACCTCTTGTGCCCTCTGTCTTCATCTCTGTTTCCCTCTCCTGTATCTTATCTCTCTCTCTCTGTCTCTCTCTCTCTCCCCCTTCTCTCTGTCTTCCTCTCTCTTTCAATTCTTCTTTTGCTGCTGCAGGTACAGAGCCAGAGTGGAGAGAGTTGAGTCCCCGGCAAAGGTTCATGTCTTCTACATTGACTATGGCAACGTAAGTAACTTTGTCACCACAAATTTGACAGTTTGTGCACGTGTGACAAACTGTTTGTGTTGGGGGAAGAGGTGTTTGAATGTTGCATTGTCATCATTAAAAAACAGTGGCATTGTTTGAAGCTCAAAACACACATACATTTGTAAAGTTTTGTTTTAGCCAAACCCACAGCCAGAGGCAATCTAGTATCTGAAAAGGGATTTCTTTTCTGTTTCTTGCATCTATTCAGACACCAGTTGTTTGCTTATTTCAATGTTCAAAGCCGCCTAACAGCCTTTATGTATCCTTACAGCTGGAGTTTTTAGGACAAATACGATGCAGGCTTGTTTGTTTTCCCTTTATTGTTAATGAATGAAGCAAAGAGTGCTACTCAGTGTATCATTTTTATTCCTTTTCATACCAATGACAAAAGCAGAACTCCCCCTCTATCTTTTTTTTTTTACACTCTGTGATGACGTAGGCACTCCATCTCAATCCTTGTGATGCGTTATTGTCTGTTTCTACCCACGTGCATACACATGCTTGCATCACCAAGTGGCTCATGCAGCCAACCCCTGGCCTGCGGGAGATTTCCGATGATGCAGTGGAGCGGCACAGTGTGTGACTGCCCTCAGAGTGGGGGACAGCTCGAGGTTTGGCTGGCAGACGCGATGCGTCCTGGCATGTTGCTGAAAGTGTGATTCTCCGAGGCCGACCTGGCACACCAAAAAAAAATCAAGCTGATATCTACCTCATTCTCTGTAGTTTTGCGTCATTTTGGGTTGAGTCATTCTGGCCTTGATTTCATGCTTCTGTGTCATGAGCTATTAGTTGGTAATATTGCCACCTGTCTCAGGTGCAGCTCAGTACATGAATTATTATGTGATTGTTGGAAAACACAGCAGAGCACCTTGTCTTTTATTTTTAAAGCCTACATTTGAAGTGCTGTCAAAATTAAATATGGCGTCGATAAATCTAAACCTTCTAATCTATAATAAATTTTGAAGGTATTCTCTGTCTAGACTGTACAGTCCAATGAACACATTAACCTAAGATGTGGAGGTCATTAAATTAACTACCCACTTCTAATGGCTATACTTGTCTGACTTTCCACCAGTGTGTCTCCCAGTAAGAAGCATATAGTGATCAGTGATTGATTACTCACGTTGGCTTATACTTTTCAGGATGTCTTAAGTTTAATTCCTTAAATGATACATATCAGTGAAATTTAGTACATATGTTTTACATATAGTACTTTTCTTTGTTTACTGAAGATGAAAATACACTAACACACAGGTGAGATGACTGTACTGCACAATAGATCCACTAAAAACATCTGTCTAAAAACAAACAGATGTTTTTTACGCAGGCGAACATATCAGTGTCATTGCAAAGATTATGACTTCATCAAATTGCCTATAATCATTACAAACAAACATTACATCATTAATCATCACAGTTAAACTGGGGTTATTTTCTCGCCTAAGCACTTTTTTAGAAAATAGTTTATAAATGGATGTTGTTATCCATTTTCGTAAAATGGATATGTAGCACTAGAGTCTTCACTCATCATTGTATTCAAAAATACAACAACTCCTCTGACATGTAGTATTGCCTTTTCTACGTCTTACTCATTTTGCTGTGTTTTCTAATCTGACAAGAGGCTGGAGACGTCTATTGTTGTCTTTACTCTTTCTTTACTCTTAGCTTGTATCCGAGCTAGAGAGCAGATGGAGCTTAATGAAAGGGGCCCCGGTACTGCTGTAGAAACAGCTGTGAAATGATTGGTAAGGTGACATATACAAGCATACAGCCCTTAAGCTACAATATGGCATCTGTCTTTCTTCCACAGTTGTAAACTGTCATCATTTAAATGACATATGGATTTGCAAAATTTATCCAGAATCAAGAAAATGTAGAAATAGATTACAGGTACCAGGATGAATTACAGCATGAGTTTGTGTTGAGCTTTGTTTGAGAATGTCCTTCACTTACAGAGGCGTCTGATTTAAGAGCTCCACTTTGTAATGTCAAAAATTCAGAATGTAAATTTTCATCAGAAGCTTGTTTCATTCTTTTCTGTATCCTTATTGAACAAGTCAGACTTCTCCCTACATCTCCCTTAAATTCTTTTACTGATGTGGCAAGAGATGGATGTCTGTCATGTTTGCTTAGACAGAGTCATCATCACAAACAACAACTCTGACTGTTGTTCAGCTTCTCTTCACAGTCTCAAAACCTCAAACTCATAAACCAAAACATTTCCAAAGAGTAAATGTTTTAAACCATGAACCCAGACTTTACCTCAACAGTATTTACACATGGTAAAAAACAAATGTCACTGTGTGTCTATGTTTGATTGTGTAGATCAACATCATGCAGACTGTCTTGAAAAATGTTCTATATTGAGTCTGATTTCTGTCCGTCTTTCATCCCCCCTCAGAGAGAAGTTGTGACGTCCACCCGTCTGGCTACCATACCCCCTGCCTTCAGCACCAGGACCTTGCCAGCACAGGCCACCGAGTATGCCTTCGCCTTCATCCTGATCCCTCAGGACGTAAGTGCACGGACGAGCACGCAGACAGAGTAGAGATATGTGTTGCAACTGAAAGCTTCAGAATTAACTTTCAGGAAATCAGCTTTTTCAGTCTCATTTTCTGCCAGCTTTTAAAAGTTGACTTTCCTGGCAAGACATGAAAACTGTTTGAGTTTCACTTATCACACGAGGTGATAAGTCTATAACTTACGGACGGGGTTGAGTTTTCATTCCAAGTGAGTGTTTGTGAAAATTGCGCTCATACATAATGGATGTAGCACAAAGCTGACAGAGCAATGACAAACACAGAGCCATTGATTTACCTGGTTGCAAAAAAGAATAATTGACATTGTCTTGTCTATAGTACATAGAGACATTAATGTTTTATGAACAATTTGATAACATATAAATATAATATTTCTTCAGCAACCAAGGCTCCCGTACAATCTATAGATGGATCTTAACCATCTAGGTACTCGGTGTGCCTGTGCATAAATGTCCATCTAATAGCCGAGCAGCAGTTACTGTTTTTCTTCAGCCCTAATCTTCTTGTTTACATTCAAGTGTGTTTACTCAACCCCCGGTGAGTGTTTGTCTCTGTGTGTGTGAGTGACTGTGTTTTGAGTGTGTCGGGGGGTCAAGCCATTGGTAGCATCCTGAGCTGGCATCATCCAGAATAGTTAGTGCTGATACAAACATGTTTTCTTTTGGTATGTGCCTGATTGGCGCCGTACTGAGCCCTGTCTTTAATTGGTTGTGTGCGTGCATTCAAGAGTGTTAGTTTAAAGGGGATTTATTTCACCACCCTTTGTAATGTCACATGTTCCTAGAATGAATTAGCCGCCATTATTAGCAACTAACTCCTTTTTTTTTCTTTTTTTTTTTAATAATAGAGTTTCTGTTGAAATTGTCATAGAGAGGTTGACTTGATGCTGGTGGTCATTTTAGAGGCTGTAGTTAGTGCTTCTATTTTTATGATGACACAAAATGTAGTTAATGTAATTTTTTTACTGTGGTTATTAAAAACACAATCTTTAATTAAGTTAATTAATTGAAAAAAAACTTGTGTAGGCTGTGATTTGTTGTTGGCATCAAGTACAGGCTTGTTTTTAAAGATAATTTATGTGGTGAAGGACCAGTAACGACATAAACCTCAATGTTATTAAATCATAATTTGTTTATATATTATTTAACTGTTGTTGCTACTGCGCTTATTTTTGTAAAATGTCACCTAAATACCAGACTATTTTTCCAACAGTATTTGGACCCATTGGCCTCTTACTGTACATGTGTATCAAAGCTCCACTCACTCAGTGGCTCAGTAGAAGCTGTTTGTGCAGACATGGGTGTGTGTGTTTGTTTGTGTGTGAGCTAGTAGTGCCTGGGTGCATGCTGTCACCTGTCTCATGAGTCAGTGTCTCCTGAAGGATGAAGTGGCCCATCTGTTGGTCCAACCCGGGGGACACAGGCATCACCTACACTTTACAGCCCCCAGACACACACGCGCACACACACGTACACACACAGCTTTACCACATGTTGCAAGCTGACACGCACCTTACACCTCTCCTTCTCACTCTTTCTCTGTCACTCTGCATCTGTCTAACCCTTTTCCTGTTCTTTCTATTTTCTCTTGGTTTTTCTTTCATGTGTTTGCCGTCTCCTTTCTCTGAAGCTTTTTACTGTGTCACTCACGCTGACAGCACGGTGCCCCACTTGCACTGCGCCTTTGCTGCTGCACATGGGAAAGGTTGTTGCCTTTGTCTCTAAACCCGCCACCTGATGCCCTCCACAAAATGTCTATTTTCACAAGTTATAGGGCTTCATAGTCAGTCTTAAAATCTTTCTTTTCTCAACACCAAAATTCTGCCAGCAGGATGAGATCATTCTGCTGATTTCACTACAGCTTTATGAGATGTTCCATAAAGTGACAGTATCTTCAAGAAACGGCAGGATTGCAATGTGCTCTCACTGGTCTGCTGGTTTGTAGAAGAGCAATCTTAAATGAAATGTGTACTTGTAACTTCACAAAATACAAGCTACACAGCATGTTATTGCCACGCCATTCCACTGAAGCAGTTACTTCTATCATAGCAACAAATGCCACCACATATCTGGCACGATTCAAAGAAGGTATTTTGATTTTCAGCTATTGCTACACAACCAATGTTAGCATTAACAGCTGTTTACTTACCAGTTTAGAAGAAATGTTTTGAATTTAGCATCTAACTTCACTCTTTTACTCACCAAGAGCTGTCTCCAGGGGTGGAGAGCAACACCAATGTTAACTCTTGTTTTGCCTCTATTTCTGTCACTTCTTCTCTCTCACTGAAATTAGCATGCTAACCAGCTAGCACCAGTCTGGCCGGCCTGTCTTGTCATTTTCTGATAGGGAATGACTGTAGCGTCCATTTTGTCCCTCCAAGTAGCGCTGCTCAGAGGGTGTATTGTAACCTCTTCTATTCCTCATCTATAAACGCAATGATGGTTGAAGCTTTTGGCAAGCAACCATCACCACCACCCGCTCCGGGCAAGAAACTGTGGTCGGCCCCTTCAATCCAGTTTTACTATGGATGCTGTGAACTCTCAGCTGCCTGCACTCAGGACACCCTGCCACTTCTTTAATATGCCTTGTCAGCTAATTAAAGAAAGTAGTTTATGCCAAGAGGGCATTTGTAATAAAGATGAACAACAGAATAAATTTTAAAAAATGCCACCTAAAACAGTCCAGCCACACAATAGCCACTCCATAATGGCACTGGTTTGTAGACAAATGAAAAAAACTACTCCAATTAAAAGGTTGCTTGAGGTTATGCATCTTTCCTACTCATTTAGTCTTGCTCATTTGCATTACTTATAACACACTAACATCTACCTTTTCGTATAGATGGCTATGAAAAAATTTAATTAAAGTTCATCTATGTATTTTAACTCCTTTTCATTGATTTTATCTTCAGCATTTCTTTTTGGGGCTTGGTATTGATTCTCAGTACTTTTCCCCTCTCTCATGTATCGAAAGTTGGCACTGAATACTTTAACATATCCTTTAATCAGATCCTGAACTTTTTTCTAATTTTGGGCTGCCTTTTCTTTTTGGAAAGTTCTTAAACAGTGCAAGGCAAAGTTCAACACTGATGCAATCAAGAGGTTGTATTGGTAAAAGAAAAAAGCGTTTTGTTCAAAAACCTTTTTTACATTCCTCAAAGAAGGTATCAAAGTATAAAGTATTGGTACTGAAAATGAGGTGTAAAATTAGCTCAAGTGTTGAATATTTTAGAAAAAATACTTCTACAGCTCGACATCCAATTATACTGACTCACAGTGAGTAAAGTTGGAATATTTTAGCCTGTTGTTAATGTGTCAAAGTGTTTTAACCAGGTTTGTTCTGCACACATAGTCGACAAGAGAGGGTCACTAGAAGGTTCTCATTAATTTTGTATTACCCCCTCACCAGTGTCGACGCATTCTTGTTCTGTAATACTCTCTCCCTGTGTTCTTCTCTCTCCTCCTGTGTCGGTCATCTCTCTCTCTCTGTCACACTAACTCTTCCTCTGCCTCACATCCCTCTCTCACTTGCCCTGAGCTCCCCTGCAGCGCCTGTGACAAGCTGACCAGGGGGAGAGCGGGGACAAAAAAGGCCCTTAGTTTTTGTGCCTTGAACAAGCTTCTCTGCCCACACACACACACACACACACACCAGACACGCACATAACCAAGGGCAGCTAGCTCGAAGGGGGTTGCCATGGAGACAAGACCAGGGCGAGAAAGAAGGGAAGCGAAGGGATGGATGGTGTAGGGGAGGGATGGATGATGGCCAGGGACCGATTTTTGTTTTTAAGTGTCTTTCTGCCTTTGAAGATGCAGCTCCCTTGTTTTTCGTTTTCGCCCCGACTACCGGAAGACGTGAGGTCAGGACTGCATCGCAGCTGTTCCACCTCCTTCTCCACCATGTGTTCAATCAAATGCTGGCCTTTCACATTCAAGGAGGTTAGGAATAAGAAAGGATGAGATAACTAACTGGAGAATGGGAAGAAGAAAAAAGGGACAGGAGGAGGAGGGCAGGTGGGAGTTAGACCGTTAGATAGTTCAGCCACACTACAATCTCATGATTGACGACTGACAGATTGCTGTGTGAGTGATCATGTAATTGTTATTGATTGGTGAATAATGTGTATGATTGTGTCGTTACTGGCCACATTACCAAGTGTGTTGACAGCCCCCCCTTCCCTCTCCTCCCTACACACTTTAAGGTTTTTTCCTCCAACAGAAATCCCATCACAATTAGGTTCATGCCTATGTAGGGTGTCTTTTTATCAGCCTCTGCATTGCATGTCTTTGTGTGTGTATCTGTTTAGGAGTCATCAGTGATAAGATACTAATTATCCCTTTAACCTTTCTTCCTCATGCCTTCCCTCCCTTCCCCCTTCCCCTTTTTTCCTATTATCTCCTTTTTTCCTTATTGTTTTCCTTCTTTCCTCTCCTCTTCTCACCTCCTCTTTCTTCCTAATCCCATTGCTTATCAACCTTTATCTCTTCAGGAGGACGCCCGTGCGGACGTGGTGGACTGTGTGGTGCGGGACATCCAGAACAGCCAGTGCTTGTTGAATGTGGAGTACTCGGGTGCCACCTGCCCACACGTCACGATACAGTTTGGTGACACCAAGGATGACGTGGGCCTAGGCCTGGTCAAAGAGGGCTTGGTCATGGTGGACGTCCGCAAGGAAAAGTACCTGCAGAAGATGGTGAGTAAAAAGATGGGATAGACAGAAGTTGATAAAAGTACAGTAAGATAAAGCAATTTTAAATCTTCAGTTCAGCCTAAAACTGAAGTCTAGGTTGATTATGAGGTCTCTTGTGTTGTTTCCCCTTCTCTGTCTCTATTAATGACACTCTCTAGTCTTGCTGAGACTGGAGACCAGACAGTCATGGTTAATTATATCACCAAAACCTGTGGAACAATACAGATTCGACTTTCTGTTTGGCATGAATCCATGCTGGGAAAACAATGCTGACTGCGAGTGATTTGTTGCTTGTACTTAGGGTGAGATGTGAATTGTTGTTGTACTTTCAGGTGTATTAAAGGTGAGGGAAAGGTTGAGTTTATTGAACAGGTCATACTGTCGGTTTCAGTAAATTTTAGATTCATTTTCCAGCCCTAGTCTGACTGTTGTTTGTTCATATGCCATCATAGTATCCATCTTTTCAAGTATTATTTTTCCCTACCTGCTTCTTGCTTGTGATTCAGTGCCTCGCGGTGCTGTCAAAATGCATAGTATGGATCAATATTTGTGCCACTGCTGTTACGAGTGGACAGTGACATAAGTCAGTTGATCAGATGCTAGCAGGTGTAATTTAGCTTTAAGCACATGGTAAGTGTATTTAGCATTTTTATTTGCAAATGGGCCCCTTGTGTATTATTTGATGTTAAAAGGTCCATATGACGTCTATGTCTCTGACAGTTCAATAATTACCACGTCCACGCCTGCATGCCTCTACCCACTTACTTCCATCTCAGCGTTTGTCATGTATAGATTTTTTTGATACATGAAAACTTGTATTACGATACATGCCTGTAGGTTCTGTAATGTGAACACTGAGGTACATGAGATATAATGCATCTCCTCATTTGACAGTCCACAGCCCCACAATATACATTTACACACCGCTATTTGCCTCAGATGGCGACCATTTTGTCAAACCATGAAGCGTTGCTCATTTACTTTCCTCTCATTATGCTAATTCGCCCAGCAGAGTCAAAGCCACTCTGTACTTGAAAGATAAAGAAAAATGGAGGATATTTATTTCTTCTGCAATTACTGCTTTCGCACATCCCAAATATTAGTCACTCTACTGTTTATTTAAAAATTGAAACGCACAAAGGAATGGAGAAATGTGTCCACCAGAGTGTAATTATTTATACACATATCAAAATGGATATTTATACAAATTAGAAGCGGGTGGGAGGAGCACATTTTGTACACAATTTATTCTCTCGCTTATGTAGTTACTAACTCATTTTTGTACAGCATTGATAAAAGCACTTTGCGCCTTCCCGTCAATAAAGCACTGTGTATCATTGTCAGAGTGTTTTGACCTCTGACCTCTGAAGAGTAGCCAGCGACCATAATGCAGTCTCTGGGTAATGGACCCTATAGACAAAGGACAGTGATTAAAACCTCCCAGCCTTACAACTAATAGGCTTATAGACTGCACAGATTTAGGTTTTGTGGAACGGTTTCTCATTAGTATTCAGCAGCTGTGTCTCCAGCATTTGCGTCCTCCTTGCTGGATACAGACAAATATTTTGATCTGGAGAAATTCTAACAAGCAGCAGGGTTGCCAATGTTCTTACAAGAGTGTGCTGAAGTAAGTTCTACAGCATTTCCTTGTTGATTCCACCCATCAAGTCTGCATCCAATCTCAAAGCCATCGCTGAGATCGTCCATATTTCAGACTCGGCAAAAGTAAGTGTTATTCGGCCGCTTTCACACCTCTGACTGGATTAAATTTGCTTTTGATTCACAAAATGTGTGGAGTTTGTTTGTTATTAGAGCTGAGGGACAGAAAAGAATAATATCTGTGATTTTGTGAATTATAATAGTGGTGTTGCTTAGGTGTGATAAATCTCTCTGGACTTAAATTAACTAGAGCTGAAACAAATGGTTGATTATCGATTTAATATCGATAACTTGAATTTGCATCGACAGATAATTAATCTACAACTATTCTGACAATTGAAATGACAAATATTCTGTGATTACAGCTTTTCAAATGTGAGAACCGGCTGCTGTTGTTTGTCTAGTAAATTGAATATCTTTGAGTTTTGGAAAGTTGGTCGGACAAAACAAGACATTTAAAGACATCCCCTTGTGCTCTTGACATTTCAGTTCATTGAGGAAATTATGTGCAGATTAGTTTAATTGCAGCCCTGAAATGAACAGTGAAAGTCTTCCTTACAAACAAAAACTATTGTGATTATTTGATTCTTTCAGTTTCAGCTGTCCCTATTTGATGTTGTATGCTGTTTTGGATGAAGGCATTTACAATTTAATCTCTTAATTTGCTGCATCCTAGTTTTTTCCTGTGATCTAGTGGAGTTGACCTAGAATCATTTGTTTGCAAGGTGCATTTCTGGCTCAAATATTTATGAGCAGCACTCCAGCTGCTGCGAGTGCGACAACAGAGAACATTATCCTTTAGGGCCAATAGAACCAAAAATGCTCTAAGATACAACCTTTTGTTGACCTCTGGATCCGTGCCCCCAATTCTTTTCATCTCACAGAAAGTTCCCCTTGAGCTTTAGATAGTGTAGTATCCAAGCCAGTGCACCCTGAGCTCTTTCTCTCCTCCTTTCTCTCTTTTCACTCATCCAGACTATCAGCCTCCTTGTAGAGTGACTTTTGTCCTTCCTATCTGTTCCATTTTGGCTCTATTCTTTATTCATTATCCATTCCAGGGGATTGGAACATGGTCATTGTAATCTGTAGTGCTAAGCATTGCATAACAGATGGGCTGTAATGTTCACTGGCACTTCAGCGACTATCAATAGTCAGTCATAAGTGCACTGAAGGTTAACACCAGTCTTTGAGAATGGCATTGTCCCAAGAGAGAGAGAGCAAAGAGGGATATTCATCCATTTGGGGTTTTATTTCTTTTTTTCAAGCGCATTTCAGCCTTAAACCCTTTACTCAAAGATGCCCACTATGCACACCATATGGAGTACATACTGCAGCTACACTGACAAACAGCTGTAATGTCAGCATAAAGTTTAATCTGCCATACATCTGGCATATCATGTGTAGTCCCTCTGCATGTGTTATTTAGATTATAATCAGTGAGTGATATCATTGCTTTATCACCAGCACAGCCCTGGAGACAATATGTACTTTACATTATATACAGTAGCTGCAGTATTTCAGGAAGTGTGGGCTAGTGACTGTTAATTAGTTTCAATTCTTGAACCTTTTTGTGTTATTTACTCTCGACCATATTTTCTCCCTCATACATTTCCTCTTTGTTTGTCTGTCTGCTCTTCCTCCTTATTTGTCGCCGCTCAGACGTTTTATATTCGGATACAGAGCTTGAGAACTGTTCTATTTCTGTGGAAACTTGTAACACAGAAGAGTGTATGAGCATGTAGGTCTTTGATTTATTTTTTGTTCCCTAAGGCACAATAATGCTGTACACTGTTGACTGTCAGGTACAATTGTATGCCAATTGTACATATTATCATCATCTTGGTATCATAAATGAGCTCTTAGCAAAGCTCAACAGTCTGGGTAAACTTTGGCAAACAGAAAACAATGGATGTTTGCCAAACTTCCTGTTGGGTTCTTCTGTGTGCACAAAACACCACATTTAGAGTTCTTCTCTCTTGCTCTGACCTGAGACACACACTGACTTCATGCCTTCTCCACCTCAGGCACGGAAGATGTACTAAGCCATTCTTATATTGCCCTTAAATTGTCCTGGCACCATCAACTATCCGCTGCTAGAATGGCAGGTTGCCACTTTGGCACACAGACACTCACTAACACACTTCTTTCTTGTCCCTCATTCTTCTTAAAGTCTCTCCACTCATTGTTCAAGGTCTGATTTCTTCCATATTTCCTCCTTGTCTTTACCAGTTTCTCAAAATCACTCAATTTTCTCCCCTCTCCTTCCTATCGCCTCTTATCTTTCCAGTGCTCTCCTCTTCATCACTTATTTCTTGTTTACTCGCTCCTGTACCCTCCATTCCTCTTGCTCCTCCATTTCTCTGCCTTCTGCACATCACTCGCTTACTTCACCGTACTTGTCATTATTACTTTTTTCTTCACTGAGAGATTCACTTACTCATACACACTCCCTCCTCTCCATGCATTCTTTTTTTCTTTAAGCCTGTGCTATTCATGTTATCCAAAATGAGCTTGAGCATTCTCTTTAGACAGCAATGGGGAGGCGGCTTGTTTGGCTTTTGCATGTGCTAATTTGCATTTTGTCTTTCAGTGCTATGTCATGATGAACAATAATCCCCAGGTATTAAAGTGGAGAGGCGCTCAGATCAGACCCGGTGTTGGCCTCATAATGAGCTGTGATTTAAATGCTGTTACCTGCAATTATTTGTAACTTGCGTCAGCCGATTCTGCCCTGTGAACTCACACTGGGCTGAAAGTAATGACTCTCTTTTATGATTTTAAGTGATGGTGTACTGAAATGAGTCTGTCATGACAGTTTGACTAGAAGATGGCTGTGTAGTTAGAGGCACAATCTTTTGTGCTCTGCTGCTTTTCACCACTGTTTCTAGCAGCAGCCGACAACAACATAACTGATTCAAACTCTGGCAGGCCACCGGGTGCCAACCGTCTCACCCAGTCACCTCAGCTAAGTGACATCGGTGCTAGCCCCCAAAGTTCATTAGCGTTACAAGCTTATAATCTCCCGTTTACTAATTACAAGTCAATTACAAACACGTAAGTGTCTGTCACTCCCTTGCCAGCACAATTATTATCAATCACCAACAGCGATAGCTGTATCGACCCTGGCCAATTCTCCAATATGTTCCCCACTGAAAGGATTTCAGTCCAGAAATAGTCACACACCTTAGACATATGTTTGTAAAGACACGCTTAGGATATTTATTAAAATGTTACAGTATTGTGTGTGCATGTGCGTGCGTGCGTGTGTGTGTGTGTGAGCTGAAGGCAGACTGTGGGGAAAACAGCTGCAAGGTGGCTCCCTGAGAGTGAAAGCTGCAGATGAGTCCTGGAATCTTTAATTACCCACAGGCCCCTTGAGAAATGTAGTTTTATTTCTTCCTTTATCTTCTCTCTCTGTATTCGTACTGTATTCACACTGAGGCCTTGTTTTTCATGTATGAATGTAGAGTGGAGGACTTTTAAGTAGCATTTGAGCAGCCAGAAGGAGCAGCCTTTAAGTGGTGGCTCACATGAAATATAGGGTTTTTTATTTATTTGTGTCTTTTCACAACTGCCTCATGGGAGATGAGGTTTTCTTACAGCTTGTGGTTAAAGCCCCCCGTGTAGTTAATAGCTCAGCAGTTGCATTGCACAGTGATTGTGTTAATGGGGGTTGGAACCGTAGATGAAGATGAAATGGTGTGCTGAGTGGTGTGGCCACACCTACAGCTGTATGTGGGGAATCCATACAGGAAATCAGGAAGGAGGCTCACATATACACAGGATGCCCCAAGGGAAGGGCTGTTCCATTTATCAAAGTACAATTGTGCTGCTTGGTACACCTACAATGCGCTACAGCAAGGTGGCTCATGTGATGTTGTCCTCTGCCACCATACTGTTAAGGCAGTGGTTTGGACACTGATGATATGCCTCATGGGAATGTTGGTGTGTCTATACAGCAGGTCCACAGTAACAAAATGAGGCCTCGAGGGCAAACAATGTTTCATGTAGTAGCACGGCTGTTGTTGCTTATGGGCTGTCCCCAGGCAGAGGGGACAAACATAGGACATGTGTGGGGGTCCCTCATGAGCGCCAACACATTCACTTTTAACTCTTCATATGAAATGTAGAGAAAGGGAAAACAAAACAACACACTATCCCGATGCCTGATACAGAAAAAATAGAGGACAAAAATTATGACAATGAAATGAAGAACAACAAAAATGGCGACGTGGGGGTGGGGGGTTCTATGTCCGAGTAGAGTCAGTAAGCACCCCATGGATCCTGCCACGGTGGATCAGGTTTCCATCGCCTCCACCCCAATGCAAATATTCAACACTGTGTCATCTATAAATGGCTTTTAGCCGTATCCGGACCACCAATTGACTGACTTTCAGGTCTCACCCTCCCTGTTCAACCACAATGACTGCCTGTCACAGCCCATCAAGAACCCCCCCACCTCATCCTCAAAAACCACCACAGGGCATATATAAACACACGCAGACGCACACCCACTGAGCTTCATGGGTGTGTGACAGCATGACCGCTCCTCACCAATGGCTCAATACCTAATTTACAAGTAGAGTTAGAGATGGGACCTTTTAATGGACATTTTCTGCTCCCCTGTTATTGACTGCACTCACACTCTCATACACACTCACTTGCTCAGGCAGTTGCCTCCCCTGCTGCCACTGCTCTGAGGGCCCTTCTGACATGTCCTAGCTGACACGCGCCACTTCCCAAACGCAATTCCATCCTTTGCAGATGTACACACACACGCACACACACGCACGCACACACACGCACACACACACACACACACACACACACACACACACACACACACAGAGTCACAAACTCTATCCTCCCTCCCACACACCCTGGGGGTGCATAGAGGACAGACAGACAGCTGGGGAGTGGAGGCACCAGGTTTTTCAAGCTTAGATTGTTTGAGTTGTGTGACCTCACAGAAGAGAATACATATTGGGAAAAAAAGGAGCAACTCTTTACATAGCCTTTATAAGGATAAGAGTGTGTGCATCCGTGCATGCGCATCAAGTATTTCTATGGTACTTGTGTTTACGTAAGACCTGTTTTCTTTCCAGTGCCCCTGGGAGAGCACTGGATAATTTTCTCTGTGGTATCTGTTATTAGTCCTTGCATTTGTAGTGTGTGCACATGTTTTACATGTGTATGTCCTCCTTAACTCAATGAACCCATGCTGGTGGGCTTGTCATGCCACGTTCCCGCCAAAGCGCCTGATCTCCTCCGACAGTCATGCTAGGGGGGACCAGCATGCAACAGGGCGTAATCCTAGTTTACCTCAGATAGGGACAATGACACTTGTACACATGATGTACTTGAAAGGCTCAGTTTTTGATTTATTCCAGCTTTCACAGAGAAATGGTCAGATTTGTAAGAAGGAGCATATCTGAAGAAACTGATTTTTCTACTTCTCTTTTTCTACATGTTGAAAATTTTTCTGCAAAGGGCAAACAGTGATGCAGTTTACAGTAAACAAGGTTCTCTTGCAGCAATGACAGCTCAGAAAATGCTTCCACTAATAGAAAATAAAGAGAATAACTGGAAGCCCATGGAAGTCAGGTGCTGACAACTGTTCATTTTCACCTGGATTTTTTACTGTTTTAAATTGAGTTTTTACCTTTCTTTAATTCAGATAAATTTCGGATTTAAATTTTTTTTTTTTTTTTTAAAGTAGTAAAAAATACATCCAGTAAATGTAATGCCATGCTTTATTTACATCCATAAATATGAGCCAATTCATTGTCAGTCGTTTTATCCTACATTTACTCAAAGACACTGTAATTCCTTCGTACCTCAGTTGCACACAACAAGCTTTCGAGGATTCTCTCCCTGGTTAGCCAGGGTGGGTGTGTGACAAACCTTTCCCTATCAATCCACTTGTGTGTAAGCCTGAAGAGAGTTTACCAAAACCCTGGCCCCCTCTCTGCTTGCCATGCAGTATTCATGCAGTGGTATGTTGAATGAGAGCTGTCTCTAAGGACTACAATCCACAGCGCAGCCAAATACACTCAAATTGAAATGGTGTGAGTTACAGACATAAAAGGCTTTGTGTTGCGGCAAACGCTCTGAAGACAACCTGTCTTGTGCAGTTTTCTGCTTTAGGTGGAGTCAAAAGGAGAGGGAGATGGCAGGTGGTGGGAGAATGAAACAAGATGTAATGAGGATTGAGAGAGCAGAATGAAAAAACAAAAGCAATGCAACAACAAAGAAACAATGACAAAAGGGAGTTAGTGGCACTTTGTTTTTGGTTGGAGTTTGACTGCTGGTGTCTGGGAGGCTATGTCTGATCGTCATTGCTATTAATGAGTAAAGCTCAACATGCGTGGAGGACAAGCCTCATTGTTCCTTTTCCACTCGAGTGGATTTTACGTCGCCTGACATCCCATCTTGACAGCTAGGACCAAGAGAGCATACCCACTGCTGAAACTTTGATTAGTCACTTGCGTTTCATATGCACTCCATCCAAAATCTGGTTTCACTTAGCGTTTTCGCTCGCTGTGAAATCAAAAATGTGGCAGCTCACCTACGCACCAGACGCGCACAACCTGTCAGAAAGCTGCAACGTTAGCTCTCGCTCAGATCCATCACTTTCACACCACGCTTACCAGAACACCACCTGGGCATGGCATGCTGGCCAGCATAGGGAAATACACGGACTCTCACTCTCAGGCAGACAGATTCACAGCTAGACAGACGCACTGACGAGTGCCAAAACACCAGACCCACACCACCTGTTGTTCATCTCACGAAAAGCATCACACTCCCCCGCCAGGTCTTCCACTAGAAAGTCGCCTGCATGACTTAAAATTGACTCCTTGTGTTTCCAATACATTGATTTATTTGTGACAGCCTGCCACAATATCAACATTGACTGTCACATAATGATTTTCTATTATTTTTTCTATATTTTTACTATTTCAAATGGATGAAATTGCATTTAATTGTAGAGCTGAGTGTAGTGCATTGATTTGCTCATATTATCAATTATCTAATAATTGGATAATACCATATATACGGTATATTAGATATGCCACCACGCATCCTCCAGTAGTTGTAAATAACCTTTTTCTTGAATGTGCATGGAGCATCAGAGAGTTCTCAGAATGTTGTGAATTTACTCAAATGTAAACTGTTGGTGTGAAATTATAAGAAAATTGACTTCTGTAATCTGTTCAACTTTCTTATAGCAGTTTTGAGGCAACTTTCAGACTCTCAGCAGAGTTAAATGGAAGCTAAGAAATAATCACACACATTCAGGGCACACTCCTTGGCACACAGCATCCTCCTTAGCCGAACAGCATAGTCTCTGGTACTGCCAGCGTCCGTGGCCACTGCTCACCAAACATGGCATCTGTCTGACATATGGGAGCTCTGTAGGGTCATCCAGACAAGCACGCTGTCACTCGCTGCCTTCTGCCACCCTCACCCCCCTCCAAACACTGAATTTTCTTTTCCTTTTCCCTTCAGTCATTACCATCATGTCTGTGCTGTCACATTCTCCTCCCACTTCTCACCTGAACACCTAAACAGCTTTAAGCTTCCTCCTTGTTGGCCTCTCTGCTTTGGTGGAACATCATTTCTTTTTTCTGACAATTTTGCATCACACCTTTCTTCCATTACCCCCACCCCCCTCCTCCCTCTGTGTTTAATGGCACACTTGTTTCCAATAAAGTGAAACATTCCTTTCCTTTACCACTTTAAGTCATCTCCACATGAGTTTAGCTTCCGTTTGTGTTGTAAACGAGCCATTATGCTTCGCTACTGGAGCCAATAGAAAAACCGTGAAGGAAGGATCCGGGACAGGATACGTGCGAGCTGTTCAGAATCTGAAGGCAGTCATCATCGGTGTTCAGCTGCACACTGATTGGCTGTTGTGTTACACCAAGCTGAAGTGAGCAGAACAGTGAAAGATGAGGGCGAGCCAGGAAAGGCACCCTCCCAACCAGAGTACAAAGAGGCTCACCGTGATAGTTTCAGTATGGCAGCCATCATCTGTGCATATTGTGCTGTAGTGCTCTTGACTTTGCATGTGGATGCAGACTCTCAGCTGTGTAGAGTTTTGGAAAAGTGTAGATGGAATATATTTCCTTTAAAGTTGAGCTTTTCCTAGTTTGCCATTCTTCTCAAAAATGTAATTTCCTCTTTTGCGTTTGAATATTGCCAAATCCACTTTGGCAGATGTGAAAGCCTATTCCACCTGATTTTAGCTTCCCCCTAACTTCCCAAGTGCAGCACTAGGAAAGAACTAAAACTGCTATGGGCGCTGGTAGCTCCCCCCAAAAGCCCAAATGGCATCACTGGCCTTTTGTGTCTGTGAAATATCGTTGGATGGGTCTTCCATATGGTGACATCTGCCTGATGGGACCAAGATGCCATATCCCAATGCTTTCCAAAAAATCTCTCCTTTAGTTGGCTTTGATGGATGACTTCTGCAGCCACTGCACTTCCCCCAGCCACACACTCACACGTGCACTCGCTAAGACACAGTGACTGTACAATCCAGCTGCAGGTCTGTTATCTTGACGTGCCATGTGCTGCGTAGCTATCAAATCAACCTATGTGCACAAGCTAGCTAAGCAATTAAACTCTAGAGCCCAATCCACACTCGACAGTTTTAACATCTGGCATCCTTGTTCTGGTGTGTGTGTGCGTCTGAGTGTGAAAGCCAGCTCATCTGCTACTATAATAAGATACAAAATGTGGTGCACAATTGAATCCATTGTGAGATCACAATGACTCTTTTTTTTTTTTTGCTGTCTCCTTCTTTCAAGTGACTTTTGCTGTTATTTCTTTAGAGTAGTTTTCATGTTACCGTGATGTTGATATTTCCCTCTAATCAGAATCAAGCAAACTCTGCTCACCCTATGAATCTGGCAGAATTGTACTTCCACCATTCACAGACTGAATGTGAGTGGTCAGGGTCAACCATGGTGGAGGTTAGGTGCGTGCATGCGATCACACTGTAGCCACTCTGACATTGTATTGATGGAGGACAGCTCCACTCATAGGGTCTGTCGTCCAAGCTTTCCAAGGTCCATACATCCACTTGCACTGAAACCATCTGACCAAACCCAGCCTCCCCCCACCCCACCCACTGCCCTATGACTCATCACTGGTTCATTCAATGAGGCTAAATGGCTGTTCTAGCAGAAACAGTCAATATGCTCAACACTGCACATTGGCTTCCTCCTCTAGCTTTCTCAAACTCTTTTATATCCTCTCTATACTCTCACTATGCCCACTTATTCATGTCGAGCAAAACAAACAGATGCATTCGTATTGAACAAATGATAGAATTTAATGTTCCCACAAAGTGGCTTATGCTGGTGGTTATGAAAGAGGCGTGTATTGTATACAAGTGACAGGTTTGTCAAGGGTCAACCCTAACATCACCCCTAAGGAACATAAGGGCATAATTGTGAAATATTAAATATTTCAATATTTTCACACTAATTTCTGAGATATTCTGACTATAGAAAGATTGATAAAGAGACATAATGAGGAGTAAAAACAACCTGTCAAGCAACACAAATCATACTTGTTCATACTTTATGTTTTAGTGCATTTGTCATGTTTTTAAAGAACGTTGACTGTAAATGACTTGTGCTGAATAGAGACAAGTGGCATTAAGTTACCAAACTGCTTCTGTGATGTCTGATATTATGTTTGCTAACATTAGCCACTACAAGCTACTGGTCAGAGACCAGACTGACCAGCTGAAAGGATTATTCAACTGGTGAACTAACAGAAAAATAATCTATAACTGTTTTGCTGATTGATTAATTGTTTAAGTCATTTTTCAAGCGAGAATGGTAAACACTGAGTGGCACAAGCTTCTCAAATGTGAGGATTTGCTGTTCTTCTTAATCTTAATCTTCTTAATTACACACTGATTGTTCTTTGGGGTTTGTACTGTCAGTTGAAAAAAAAACAAGCTTTTAAGATGTCAACTTTGGCTTTGGGAAATTGTGAGAAGCATTTTTCATTAATTTCTGACATTGAATTGAACAAAGGAGCCTTTTATTCCTTATGAATTTTTCATTTCTGTCCCACCACCACACTGAACCATAGAGCTCTGCTTTTCTACATGAAACACACGTAGAAGTCAGGCTCACCACCTTTGAGCTAGTAGCTTCCTTAAGACGTCCTGCTCATGCACTTGATTATAAACTGCTGCTACAAACCACTGAGGTGTTGGCCTGAGATGAGCAGGCACAAGGGGATGTGAGTTGTAGCATGAAGCGCAAAGTGATGGTCTGCCCACAGTGGATAAAGCAATGACCCCCGAACAGTGAGCCGTAATGTGGTGTTGGCTGTTCCGTATGCTTCGTTCTCATGTTTGTGCGTTCCACATTCCCTGCAGTGACATAACCACTTTGTGTCTATGTGCGTTATCTTGATGCTGTTGATCTTCAGAGCATAATGTGTTCCTTACATCTAGTGTTGCTTGGAGGATGAGCAAGTGTCCTTCTGTGAAAGACGTGAACTTTGTGCAAGAAACTTGTGAAATTTCCATGTAAGCAGGTAAAAGAAATGTCTCCTGGGGCAGAGCGGGTTGAAAGAATGCATTGATTCACCTTAATCCTTTAAAATCCAATGTGTGACAGTGATGTGATATGCTAATGACTTGTCTCTTTCTGCCCTAGGTGACAGAGTACCTGAACAGTCAAGAATCTGCCAAGAGTGCCAGGGTAAGTCACTCCATCCCAGCCAACCATCTTATTGTCTTTTCATCAGCTTCTCTGTCGCCTCTTCCTCCTAATAACTGTGGTTTGTCTGTGAGAAATCTAATGTTGCCAAAACAAGAATATATTACAACACTAATTACTTTTCTACACCAACTACCGAAGAGAAAGTGTCGTCTCTCTGTCGCTTCTCTCTCTCTCTCTCTCTCTTTCGCTCAAGATGTGACACATTACATTGGCAGTCACTATTGTCCCATATGGATTGGTGCCCACAGTCTGTGCAGGTCCATACTGTGAAAATGGGGGTGGGGATGTGTGTGAAAATGTGTAGAGGGGCTAGAAGGAGAGGAAGAAAAAACAGGAGATTGAATAGGAGGCACATAACACACCGGGCTCTCATGCCGTCTCAGGACAGATGAGATGAGTCAATCAAAGAACTTTAAACCAAGAACATGAAAGGACCTCGTAATGTATGTCATAAGGAATGTCATAAGTCATCATCATGTGAAAACAAGCCTGTGTTTAAAGCTTGTCTGGTGATATTTGATATTTATTACATTTATTATTAAAAAACACAACCAACATTAAATGTATCCTACTATAACAAGTATTGCCTGTGTAGCCAAAACCTGATATAGCTTATTGCTCCATTGTTGTCCTAAAAACACATAAATGAGCCACACATTTGCACAGGCAGACACGTTCCTTCATTAGGATGGAGGAATGTGTCAACCAGTGTGTCGATGACCATCTTAGTGCATTAAATACACATTAGTGCAACAAATCCACCACTGAAAATTGTCCCCAACTCATGCACAATTCACTCCTATTAGACAAACGCTTGCTAAAAACTACAGTGCCCAGCTGTTTTAGGAAATAATTAAGATTTTTGGATTTAAGAAATAATGTAAGAAAATTATAAGTGTCTAACAGTAAGTCCTAAGTATTTCTTTGTTAGCAAAGGTTGGATCCCTTTTAGGTCTTTCTTTTTAGATGTTGACAGCAAAGTGTTTGTTCAAATCTGAGGTGCTTTTCACAAGAAACCTTGAGCCTGCACAGACTCTTGGATCCTATTTTGTTTTTACCCACGTAAATGTCAAGCTTCATGGCTCAAAATCCAAAAGCTGTCCCTCCAGCGCTCATTTAGTTACCCCGTGGTGATACAGCAAACCCAGACAATGAGCCAGTCAGAGGTGGAACTGACTCTAATCACAATCAGAGTTACTACCATGTTTTCAGGGTGTTAGGGAGGAGGAGAAAAAAGGCAGCGGAGTGAGAGATGGGAAATGACAATACGTACAAATGGCTTCATTCATTCATTCATCCTAATAACTAGTGCTAATTAGCACAGTCACTAATTAGCTATGAATCACAGCATTAACAGCTGAGCGCTCATGCCTCTGAGAACCAGAAAAGAAACATCCCACACAGACACAGACCCTCGTACACACAAAAACACCCCTCAAACTGCACAATTTCTATCACATTTAAATAACCCATATCACACTGGATGCTGCTCCAAACTACACACACACACTTTGCCAATCGTATTGTGATAAAGACGACATTTAGCAGGGAAATGCATGTGACGGTTTATGAGGTGATGCAGGAGCATGGATGTAATGGAACAGGAGAAGTAATAGACTGGGTGGTATTTGAGACGCTGAGCCTCCAGCTGAAATGGGGAAGCACCAAGAGTCAGATTAAACAGTGATGATAATGATGCAGCCTTTGCACTGGCCTGCAAAAGCAGTGATGTCTCTGTCGACGTTGCATAGTGGTTTTTTTGGTCTCCCTTCTCCTTTTTGCTCTTGATCATTTAACATGTAATGTGCTAGAGAAATTATTACAGTCCCATTAAAAGCAGTTAGGAATGTAACAGCATTTTATGGTTATTTGTTTCATTGTGGTCAATAAAATCCGTCTCTGTCTTCCCATTAGCTCAACATTTGGCGCTACGGAGACTTCCGTGCAGATGATGCTGATGAGTTTGGTTACAGCCGTTAAAAGAAGAAAAAAATTAAAGGAAAAAAATAAAACCGACCATCCAATCAACACCATTCCAAAGACCAACATGGACGGCGAGTGACGCATTGGACAGAAGACAAAGTAAAGAAATGATGAAAAACTAAACGACAAGCATTGACTCACTCTTCCTTTTTGACATTTCATCCCTCCAGTCCTGACTTCTCTTCTGTGCGTACCATTTTTTTTTTTCCAGCTAGCCCCTGTAGCTCCAAATAGAGCATGCTAGCAATGCTAAAAGAAAAAATGAATCATACAAGAATCACTTTCCATTCATCCTTTATTTTCCTAACGGGCCACTGCCAGCTCAAGCAGCCTGCACTATTGCCAATCTGTGGTTTTTTTTGCCATGTTACCCTTTCAGCAGACTTCCTGTGTGAATGATAATTATGATACTTACATATGTGGTTCAGCCAGTCATTTTTCTTGCTCTCTGACACTCGAGCCCAGTCCTTGCTTTCCTCTGTAAAGGAAGGCACTGGGTGTTTGGGGGAGAACGCTCGATTATTTGCAAACAAATGCTTCCCTTATGAATTTCATGTAAATGTGAGGATATGTTGAAAAGTGTAAATTGATTTATTTTAGAGAAATACTGTAGGTTGAGCCACACAGACAAAAAAAAAGGATGAGTTTATTTTTGTCTTCAGTGTATATCTGTGTGGTGATGACATTTGCGGATGTTTTTGTGGGGAGTGTTTTGTCGTTTATTCACTGTCACACTTTTATGACCAGTAAATATGGACACCATCATGTGGCATTTTATCATCAATCTTCTGTAAAGTTTACATTCTAATAATGGTTATGATCCTGTCTCTGGCATTCTATTCTGTCTATGTATGCCATAGCAAAAACAGTGTTTGAATTTATTTCCACATAATGGACCTTTGCATTCTATTAAAAATCTGCTGAATAAAAATAAGCAAAGTAAAAGTGTTTTGTTTCCATTTTTTTTATAAAAACATCGAATAGTGGAGGTTTTTTTCTCAAACTGATTGACAGTTGTTGGTACAAAGACTGACAGACTGAGGTCAACTTAGAATCTGAGTTTAGATGTTTGATTTTTAAAAAATAGTTGAGCCACAAAAGAAGAGCACTCCTCCACAGATAAAAGCTTTTCTTACGAAGCTAAGCTTGGAGTTTTTTTTTTTCCCAAAGAATTTGCTATTAGCAATGCAGATAATGTTTGGAAGCCTGCCTCAGTTTTGAACTTTTACAGGTGAAGGTTAACTTCACCTCTAAATCATTTCAAATTTATCACGAATTCAAAGTAGTTCTGCTTATCTGTTTCTACCAAACAATAGTGTCAAATAGACTATTTCCATTCATTAAAGGATGCTGGTTTATGCAAGTTGTGCAGAAGGGCAACATCTGAATTTACATAAGGTGATGTATTTTTTTTTTTCAGAGGGTTATTTTGAAGAGTGCATGTCTGAAATGTGTTTGTGTGATCCCGAGGCTTAGAAACAAACCAAAACATGGATCTCAATATGAGAAGATCGACAGAAGCTTTAACAGATTTATATATGCAGTATAAAATCATGTATCTGTGTCTTCAGATCTGCAGATATCTACATGCAAATACTTGCCAAATCTTTATATTTCCTATTTGTCCTATTAAATGTGTAAAGAAATAATCAGAAATTTTGTGAACTATACATGGTTTAGATACTTTCATTTAAGGTAGATGAGTTAAAATGGAGAATGTGGGGGGTGGATGCCCAATATATGTCTAAGTAGGCTTAATCCTTTAGTGAAGATGCACTGTAACATTACTTGTAGTGAAGTGTTACATTAAAGATGCAACAAGATACTTTTTTTCTTGTTTTTCATATTTGTTCAGCTGGCATGGATTTAAATATACTGCAGCACTAGTTTTGATTTGTGCTCTTGGGCATACTCAACAATTTTTGCAGCCATATCCACCATGTTATGGTAAAAAAAAAACCTGCTATAATGAAGTGCTCATAAACATTTGATATGGCCTGCCATATAAATAAATGACTTAAGCATAGAGCCCCGGTGCGTTGCCAAATCTGACATAAACCACATCGTTGCCTCCTCATATAATCACTTATATGGTTTAAAGATAACTTCATGAAACCGTATACGCTTGGTTGAACCCAAAGAGAACACAGCCATGACAGAATACAACACTGCTATACTGTATCCTGCAGTATTCATAAGTTTGTAACATCATCAAGGTCACCTTGATGAAATAGACATTTACACTGGTTTTGTGACAGTTCTTGTTGACATGAATGTGGCACATCTGTCATGTACATTTAAAATGTATGGAACATGTTTTCAACCACATGGACATCCATCAGTTTGAAAGTATTCTGAATGACAGCTCAGTGTGTGAAGCTTTGTGCTCACAGGGCTAGACTGCTATATATCACAAGAGGAGCTCACTACCTTAGAATCAACACTTCGAACTGCATTTGTCCCATGATGGAAAATTTGATTCCCACACATTATCAACACTAAACCAATCACCACATTATGTTCCATATGGACAAACACCAGCTGCTGATAAAGCAAAATAAAGTTGCTTATCTCTGCAAGATAAAGAGCCCTCACTCTCGTATAGCTACATGACTCCTCCATTTAAAGTCTAACTGAAATCAGTCATCCCTCTCCGCAGTCAAAAATGTCAGCAATATTTACATTTATTGTTAATAGATTTTTAGTATTCAAAGTACGGAAAAAATGTCTTTGCTTTGAGTCCCCACACCCTCTGAAGGGGCACAACAGGCTGAGCAGCAGCAGGGAACCAGAAATACAAAGTAAACTGGAAATTGTAGATTACAGACAATGTGTTGTTGGCTGTCGTATTGGAGAGTACGGACAACAACAGCATCTAAACTCATTAAAATTACATTTTCTGAAAAGCTTTTTTAGCTGTTTGATCTGACCAGCCTTAAAAATGACATTAGCAGTGGACTTACTCAACAAGGTAAGGTGCAAGATGAGACACATCCATAATTCAGACAACAAGAAGATAGTTATTTAAAGTAAAGTACAACACACACATATATATATATATATATATATATACACGTATATATATATATATATATATATATATATATATATATATATATATATGTATGTATGTATATATATATACATACACATATATATATGTGTGCATTTTGTAGCAGTGAAAAAAAACATGTTATTTAATTTCAGTTAGACTTAAATATGAAAAATAACTGCACTGGGAGAAAAAGAAGCGCCTGGTTGTTTTCCTCTTGAAATTAAACACTCTGAAGAAGTGACCAGAGGATGTTATTGCAAACTACCCTGAAAGAGGCTAACCAAGATTGAAATGTACCTACTTAACATTCAAATTGTGTTTTTAAAAACAGCCTCAGCCTTGAAGACATGTTTTTCAATTAGACATGGCAGGAGCACTTCTATTTTTCATGACTTTCTGTGTGGTTGATAGATGACACACTGTAGGTTTTGCATGATCACAGTAAACCAGAGGCAGAAATTACTATTCATGAGTGAGCTTTGTATTACAGCACATACTAGGTGTTACAGAAGCTGCTGCCATTCAATCAAATATATGTGGGGAATTTAAAGTTAGAGGAGTTAAACACAAAATCTAACAAAAAAAAAAAAAAAACTGTTGCCAACATCCCTCCACACCAGATGCCAGTCTTAATTCCAGGTGCCACACAGCAGTCAGGAGCCACCAAATCAAAGATGGCTCCAGTAATTTATCACCAGTGTTCATGTCCAATTACCAGAGGATGGAATAAGAAATATGCTCTAAGGGCAATTAAGAATCCTGTCTGTCCTGTCAGCTCACTCATGGACTGGGTGAGACGACTTTGTCTTCTAGATCTATGTCCTTCCTCTGTCTTTTTTTGTCACAATCTATCCATCGTCTCTTACACTTTCCCTCCACCAATTTCTCTCCCTCTCTGCCTCATTGCTTCTCCTCTCCGAGCTGATGAGAGAGCTACTGGTCCCACTCACTAGAGAAGGAAACGGGAAGGAGAAAAAGTGATGATGGGAGATATGAAAAGTGGTTGTCTGTTCGAGTTGTAAGCTAAGCCTTCTGGTTTCATCTCCGCTCTGCTTGTAAAGCTGTCATAGTTGAAACAACGCCCAGCAGACGTAACAGGCAGATTACAGAGAACTGTTGTCAGCAAATTGTTTGCTTAGAAATGTCGATTATTCGGGGCCTTCCACAGCATCGGAGGCAGCCAAATCAAAGCTGTGTCAACAACAATTAGACCATGAAATGTTGCCTTGTGAAGGATTTGTAAGAAAAAGCGCCCATCACAGAGGTCCTTTATTCAATCAGGCAAATGGTGTTTTTCTGTAATCTATCCACGTGTTTACATGTGTCACCAGTGCAGCTACAAGAATGCCAGAAAGAGAAAAATTTAAAAAATCTATGATTTGTTGCAAACAAAAAGCAACTGTAGAGGAAATATATTTTTGTCATGAATCCAAGGCATGTTTCCCCTCTGATAGGTTTGACGAGAAAATGAAACCATCTCAATAAATCACAAAGCATAGAAAAAGAACAGAAAATGCTTTTAAAACACATCTTAGGGTTGATATGAACATATGATACACATGTTTTCTATGTACACAGTACCTGTTCAGTGTCAATGAATGCACCATTGGACATAGAATTGGCAAACTATGTTTTACTTTTGTAGTGCATCTCTCTGCCTTGGATTTTATTGTATTTTTTTTAACCTCCTAAGACCCGAGCTCTATTCTTTGCTATATAGGCTGATTGGGACCTGAGAAAAATGATGTCCACATATGAGGACATTAGTTTTAAATTTCGATTACTGAGTGGCAGTATAATATCCTCATATGTGGTCACCAGGCCCTTGTTGAGAAAAAGTTAGTATTGTGGTCTAGAGAACCCAAAATGTGAGGTCCACATATGTGGACGCCAGGTCCTAGGAGGTTAAAGATAAAAATGTACAAAAAAACATACATAAAATATTTTATAAATCATTCCAAAGCAGGATTATCGTTTCAACGTTGGTATGTTTTACAAGGGCTTAAATAAACTGATGTTCAATTAACTCTTTTTTTCAGTGTGAGATCAGGGAGTAAAAAAAGGCAAATTTAATATTATTCCATTTATAATGTCCATCTGCTCTTCTGAATAGTTAATTTATTGTTCATGCCACTTAATTTCATGCCTTCCCCCTAAGAAATATTGCATTGCTCCCTTGTCTTTCCTTATCTCTTAGTAACACCCGCTCATGTCCTGCCCTCTGTCCTCGAGTGGTGCAGTTTGTGGCCAAAATTTACCTGCTTCAGCCACTACAGGAACCCAGCCATGGCAACACTGCTGGCCAGCACACATGTAATCAGCTCCTCCTGGGTATAGTTATGATTTTAGGGGTGCAATCCTGTCTGAGAGGGCTTTTCTTGTCTGAGCGGTTTATGAAAATCACAGTGCACACTTTGCAAAAGCTTAGAGTTAATTTGTCAGTTTACTCCATTTTATTTAAACAAGGAAACCTATGTAAAGCTACAAGAGTTACTCAAAAGACCTTTTAGCATGCATGCTGGCTGATATGAGTATATTTTATTCTGTGAACACACTATATACTCAAAACTCACTTAGTATTCATTTGTAGTAGTAATTCCTCAGAATTTATTGATTTAGTGATAGCTGCTGCTTTAACTTGTTGCATTCAATAAGCAGCGTCTTGCATTTTGTATCGTCTTGTTTTGGACATTACTGTTAACTAAAATTGCCAGGTTTTGGAAAAACAAATATATGGAGTAGTGAAGTGTACCAACAATCACACTAAAACTGACACAGCTGGAGCACACTATCAGGCCAATGCACAGTGATTTTTGAAAGAAAAAAACAGCTAATATAACATCATAGTATACTAATAATAAGGTATCAAAAATAATTTAATAAAGTCATAGAAATGTTACAATATATTAAGGCACAAAAAATCATATTATAATGAGGCTTAAAAATTCACAAAAAAGTCACAGTATAATAAGGCATTAAAGTCATAGTATATGAAGGCCTAAAAAGTCATACATATGTCATACAAAAATTTCATAGTATGCCAAGGCATGAAAACGTCAAAGTATAGTAAGGCTTAAAAAGTCATATTATGGTATGGCATAAAAACTCATAAAAACGTCATAGTATAGTAAGGCTTAAAAATGTCATAGTATAGTAAGGCATAAAAAGTCATAGCATACTAAGGCATGAAAAGTCATAGTATAGTAAGGTATAAACATTAATAAAAACAAGATGGTATAGTAAGGCTTAAAAGTCATAGTATATTAAGGCATAAAAAGTGATAAAAACGTCATGGTATATTAAAACATGAAAAGTCATAAAAATGTCATAGTATAGTAAGGCTTAAAAAGTCTTAGTATAGTGAGGCATGAAAAGTCTTAAAAAAGTGATAGTATAGTAAGGGATGAAAAGTCATAGTATAGTAAGGCATAAAAAGTCATAGTATAGTAAGGCATAAGAAGTCATAAAATCATTATAGTATAGTAAGGCAAAAAAACATCATACTACAATAAGGCATGAAAAGTCATAGTATAGTAAGGCATAAAAACGTCATAGTATAATAAGGCATAAAAAGTCATAAAAATGTCGTAGTATAGTAAGGCATGAAAAGTCATAAGAACTTCATAGTATAGTAAGGTATAAAAAGTTATGAAAATGTCATAGTATAGTAAGGCTTAAAAAGTCAAAGTATAGTAAGGCATGAAAAGTCATAAAAACTTCATAGTATAGTAAGGCATAAAAAGTCATAAAAATATGATAGTATATTAAGACATAAAAAGTCATAAAAATTTCATAATATAGTAAAGCTTAAAAAGTTATAAAAACATCATAGTATAGTAGGGATTAAAAAGTCATACAAACTTCATAGTATAGTAAGGCATTAAAACGTCATAGTATAGTAAGGCATAAAAAGTCATAAAAACATCATAGTATAGTAAAGCTTAAAAAGTCATACAAACGCCATAGTATAGTAAGCCATAAAAGTCATAAAAACGTCATAGTATAGTAAGGCATAAAAAGTCATAAAAATAACATGATATAGTAAGGCATAAAAAATCATAAAAACATCATAGTATAGTAAGGCGAAAAAACGTCATACTACAAAAAGGCATGAAAAGTCATAGTATAGTAAGCCATAAAAGTCATAAAAACTTCATAGTATAGTAAGGCATAAAACATCATAAAAACAACATAGTATAGTAAGGCATAAAAAGTCATAAAAACTTCATAGTATAGTAAGGCATTAAAAAGTCATAAACATTTCATAGTATAGAAAGGCTTAAAAAGTTATAAAAAGGTCATAGTATAGTAGGGATTAAAAAGTCATACAAACATCATAGTATAGTAAGGCATTAAAACGTCATAGTATAGTAAGGCATAAAAAGTCATAAAAACTTCATAGTATAGTAAGGCTTTAAAAGTTATAAAAACTTCATAGTATAGTAAGGCATAAAAAGTCATAAAATGTCAGTATGTTAAGACATAAAAACACATAAAAAT
>NW_019523988.1:0-1356 GCF_002814215.2 Seriola lalandi dorsalis | reverse complement strand
TAAAAGTCATAAAAATTTCATAGTATAGTAAGGCATAAAAACGTCATAGTATAGTAAGGCATAAAAACGTCATAAAAACGTCATAGTATAGTAAGGCATAAAAAGTCATAAAAACGTCATAGTATAGAAAGGCATAAAAAGTCATAAAAACATCAAGATATAGTAAGCATAAAAAGTCATAAAAATAACATAGTATAGTAAGGCATAAAAAGTTATAAAAACGTCATAGTATAGTAGGGATTAAAAAGTCATACAAACATCATAGTATAGTAAGGCATAAAAAGTCATAAAAACATCATGATATAGTAAGGAATAAAAAATCATACTACAATAAGGCATGAAAAGTCATAGTATAGTAAGCTATAAATGTCATAAAAACTTCATAGTATAGTAAGGCATAAAACGTCATAAAAACGTCATAGTATAGTAAGGCATAAAAACGTCATAGTATAGTAAGGCATAAAAAGTCATAAAAACATCATGATATAGTAAGGCATAAAAATTCATAAAAACAACATTGTATAGTAAGGCATAAAAACGTCATAGAATAGTAAGGCATAAAAAGTCATAAAAACTTCATTGTATAGTAAGGCATAAAAATGTCATAGAATAGCAAGGCATAAAAAGTCATGAAAATTTCATAGTATAGAAAGGCTTAAAACGTTATAAAAACTTCATAGTATAGTAGGGATTAAAAAATCATAAAAACAACATAGTATAGTAAGGAATTAAAACGTCATAGTATAATAAGGAATAAAAAGTCATAAAAACATCAAGATATAGTAAGGCATAAAAAGTCATAAAAACAACATAGTATAGTAAGGCATAAAAAGTTATAAAAACGTCATAGTATAGTAGGGATTAAAAAGTCATACAAACTTCATAGTATAGTAAGGCATTAAAACGTCATTGTATAGTAAGGCATAAAAAGTCATAAAATGTCATAGTATATTAAGGCATAAAAGTCATAAAAACTTCATAGAAAAGTAAGGCATAAAAAGTCATAAAAACAACATAGTACAGTAAGGCATAAAAACATCACAGTATAGTAAGGCATAAAAAGTCATAAAAACTTCATAATATAGTCAGGCATAAAAAGTCATAAAAATTTCATAGCATAGTAAAGCATAAAAAGTAAAAAAAAAAACGTCATAGTATAGTAAGGCATAAAAAGTCATAAAAACTTCATAGTATAGTAAGGTATAAAAAGTCAAAAAAACTTCATAGTATAGTAAGGCATAAAAACGTCATAGAATAGTAAGGCCTAAAAAGTCATAAAAACTTCATAGTATAGTAAGGCATTAAAACGTCATAGTATAGTAAGCTATAAATGTTATAATAACTTCATAGTATAGT
>NW_019523987.1:820-3648 GCF_002814215.2 Seriola lalandi dorsalis | reverse complement strand
GAGTAATAATGACAAAGTATCGTGCATTTTGCATCTAATATTCGATTAATGGTGGTTTTTAATTGCAGTATAATTTAAGTGTTTTACTGCCTATTAAAAACTTTATTTATAGTTTTGCCTAATTTGATACAAACTGCAGCTCGTTACGTCTCATTAGTGAACTGTAAAGTAAAGCTTTATGGCTTTATGATGCTTTTATTGTGATTTATATATAAATAATTCATTGATGCTATAAGTAGATGTTCATTCTGCTATTTCATCTTTAAACTGCGACGTGAGAGTGAAACCCAGATTTACAAACGGGAGAATTCCCCCTTCAAACTCCCTCTGCGTCATTCTGTTGGTGGAGGTTTACTGAAGTGACCGGCAGCTCCCTCATCTATGAAAACACAAACCTGACTGAAGTGATTGTGAATCAGTGAAGCTTTAAAAAAGTTCCACATGTTTGGACTGGACTGTCTGCTGCAGTCTGCCCCCTACTGGCCGTGTCGCGCGCCTGCAGCAGGAACCACGTCACTGGTTTCCTCACTAACAGCTTCCTCTCCTTCATTTCCTCCACAACATGTTGCACAAACTCTCTGTCCTCTCCCTGTTTTCAGAATCTGCATGCTCATTCATTCTGCAGTGTTTCTCTCTGTTACCTCCTCTCCGTCCTCCTCCTCTTCCTCCAGCTCTCCTCCTCGGTAATCCTCTCTATGACCTCCTCCTGCTGACTTCCTGTCACATGACGTCAGGCTGGCTGCGTGGTAAGAGCTGAAAGGTGTGAACTCAGGTTTTTATATCGCTGCGTCTGACCTGTGAAGTTCAACTCAACTTTATTTACTATATACTTACAAATACAAAAATCTAATTTTCAAATCTCTGTTGATGAAAATAAAACACACTCCTATTTTTTAATTCCAATATATTTGCCTTAAACACAGAAGCTGAAAGAGGACATCACTGCCATCTCAAGATCAAGAGTTAATTACCTCGTTATCTCAGGAACACAAAATTAAATGATGTTTTTATCTCAAGGAAAAAATAACAGTTTTCCTGAGTAAATAAATAATGAATTTCAAGAATTTTATCATGTGATTCACGTCTGCAGAGACGCCATCATCACTGCAGGCAGGGACACGTATATTATCAAATAAACTTCTACACAACATCCAGTTTATGATTATAAATCAGCTGTCCAGGATTTCTTTAATTGTGAGCAGATGAAATATTTCCCTCGTCTGTACAGAACGAGATGAAGTTTGTAGATTTTTTTCTTGTTTGTTTGTTTGTTTTTTTAAACACATTTATCATCTATTTTTTTTATTTCAGTGGCATTTTGGTTATTTTGTTTTCAACACGTCCTGGTGAAGTGAAATCCTGTGTGTGCTCGTTCTCAAGAAAATAAGATCATCATGTGTTTTTACTAAATGTTCAACCTGTTATCATGAGATAAAGGACGTTGTTAAAACCAAGATTCAACTCAGGGATAAAACTGGTTCAAAAAGAAGATTTAAAATCCCCATGAAATTCACCTTGTTGTTTAAATGTGTCGTGTTTCTGTTGTACGAAGGATTTTGTAGGAAGCTGTAAAGACAATAAGATTCTCGATAAATATCCACATTAACCCCGCCCCCTCTCTCTCCGTCAGCGTGTGGAGGAGGCTACGCCGAGCCTGACGTCACCCAGTGCACACCGCACCAGTGTTTCCATAGCAACGCGCCACACTACGCCGAGACGGACATCGTGCGGCTGCAGGGCGTCACCGGCAGCAACATGTACGCCGTGCCCGCCCTCACCGTCGACTCCCTCACCAGGAAGGACATTTCTGCCGCCGAGTTCCCACGGCAACAGCTGATCTTCAGGGAGAAGCTGGGGGAGGGGCAGTTTGGAGAGGTGAGCAGGGAGGAGGCGGAGTCAGGGAAGGTATCTGTGAAAGTTTGAAGTCGGATGGACGGATGGACCGGGTCCAGAATCTGATCCACATTTCTTCTTCTTGCTTCTTACTCTCCCGCAGGTCCACCTGTGCGAGGCTGAGGGACTCCCTGAATTCCTCGGGGAGGGGTCGCCCCTCCCTGACAGAGATGGCCACTCCGTGCTGGTGGCCGTTAAACAGCTGAGGGCCGACGCCACCAGTCAGGCCAGGTATTTGTGTGCTCATGTCACTTCCTGTCTGTGCTTCGTGTGAACTGGAACTAGCTTGTGTTTCAATAACAAACGAACCAGTTCATGTTCAGCAGGCTGCCGTTCCTCCACAAGGAGGCGCCGTCCGGTCCCTGTTGTGGTGCAGTGGTTTCCAACCTGGTATACACAGATATACATAGACATCGCATTGGCAGCTTCAGCCCGTTGCCGCGCTACGTCAGTGTCGCCGCCATATTGGACAGTTTGCTCTGTAAACAAACGACATGAATTAATACATTTTTAAACTCAAGGGTTTATGATCTTCATGGAGTAAATATGAACATTTTGTCTCCAGTTACTCAGAATCGTGACACTGTTTTCTATCAGGAGCAGTGTCTGTCTACATTAGCTTTACATGAACTCAATTATTTATGGGGTTAAAAATACAGACCAGTTTTACCCAATATGGCGGCGGCGGTGAGATACGATGCAGCGGCCAATGCGGTGTCTGATCAGGACCCTGATGCTCACAAGATAAATCTGAGGGGTCACTACACGCATTCACAAAAACACTTGAGGAATAGATGCTTGGGTAGAAGTGGTTAAAATGTGACTGAAATATTTTATGAAAATGTCTCGCGTCTCGTCTCCATCCATCAGGAACGACTTCCTGAAGGAAATAAAGATCATGTCTCGTCTGAACGACCCCAACATCATCCGGCTGC
>NW_019523987.1:0-433 GCF_002814215.2 Seriola lalandi dorsalis | reverse complement strand
TTTTGGTCAATCTTTAGATTTTGCCATTTGTCTTTTCTGAAGGGTCGTCAAAAAACCTTGTGGGCCTAGAGATCTTAGGGCGTTTTCACCCCTACAGTCCATAGTAAATGTTGCTGGAACCGTTGAGCTCAAACTGGTGGTGTCGGATCGAGTTCAGAACTCTTTCACACCAAAAACGAACGTCTCGGCGCGATGGTTTTGGTCCAATTACTGTTTTCACTCCTGTCCAAACGAATCGTACCAAGGAGGAAAATCAACCAGGGTTCAGTTTAACCGGACTTAAACATTAAGGTGTGAAAACATCCTTAAACTTTAAAAGCTCTATCATGAAACGTAAGGATTTGACCTCTACCACACTGTCACTTTGCTTCCCCTCCAGGGTAAGTTCACCACAGCCAGTGACGTGTGGGCGTTCGGTGTCACCCTGTGGGAG
>NW_019523986.1:49979-91313 GCF_002814215.2 Seriola lalandi dorsalis | reverse complement strand
GCCTTACTATACTATGACTTTTTTTTTACTTTTTATGCCTTACTATAGTATGACTTTTTGGGCCTTACTATACTATGTCGTTTTTATGCCTTACTATACTATGACCTTTTTTTGACTTTTTATGCCTACTATACTATGACGATTTTGTGACTTTTTATGCCTTACTATACTATGGCGTTTTTTTGACTTTTTATGCCTTACTATACTATGTCGTTTTTTTGACTTTTCATGCCTTACTATACTATGACTTTTTTGTGACTTTTTATGCCTTACTATACTATGACTTTTTGGACCTTACTATACTATGTTGTTTTTTTTACTTTTTATGCCTAACTATACTATGACGTTTTTTTCGCTTTTTATGCCTTACTATACTATGACTTTTTTGTGACTTTTTATGCCTTACTATACTATGACTTTTTGGGCCTTACTATACTGTGTCGTTTTTATGCGTTATTATACTATGTCGTTTTATTGACTTTTTGTGCCTTACTATACTATGACCTTTTTTTTACTTTTTATGCCTTACTATACTATGACTTTTTGGGCCTTACTATACTATGTCGTTTTTATGCCTTACTATACTATGTCGTTTTTTTGACTTTTTATGCCTTACTATACTATGTCGTTTTTTTGACTTTTCATGCCTTACTATACTATGACTTTTTTGTGACTTTTTATGCCTTACTATACTATGACTTTTTGGACCTTACTATACTATGTTGTTTTTTTTACTTTTTATGCCTAACTATACTATGACGTTTTTTTTCGCTTTTTATGCCTAACTATACTATGACGTTTTTTTTCGCTTTTTATGCCTTACTATACTATGACTTTTTTGTGACTTTTTATGCCTTACTATACTATGACTTTTTGGGCCTTACTATACTATGTTGTTGTTTTTTTTACTTTTTATGCCTTACTATACTATGACCTTTTTTTTACTTTTCATGCCTTACTATACTATGACTTTTTGGGCCTTACTATACTATGACCTTTTTTTTACTTTTTATGCCTTACTATACTATGACTTTTTGGGCCTTACTATACTATTTCGTTTTTATGCCTTACTATACTATGACTTTTTTGTGACTTTTTATGCCTTACTATACTATGACTTTTTGGGCCTTACTATACTATGACTTTTTTTTTACTTTTTATGCCTTACTATACTATGACTTTTTGGGCCTTACTATACTATGTTGTTTTTTTTACTTTTTATGCCTAACTATACTATGACTTTTTTTTTACTTTTTATGCCTTACTATACTATGACTTTTTGGGCCTTACTATACTATGTTGTTTTTTTTACTTTTTATGCCTAACTATACTATGACGGTTTTTTTTCGCTTTTTATGCCTTACTATACTATGACTTTTTTGTGACTTTTTATGCCTTACTATACTATGACTTTTTGGGCCTTACCATACTGTGTCGTTTTTATGCGTTATTATACTATGTCGTTTTATTGACTTTTTGTGCCTTACTATACTATGACCTTTTTTTGACTTTTTATGCCTTACTATACTATGACTTTTTGGGCTTTACTATACTATGTCGTTTTTATGCCTTACTATACTATGTCGTTTTTTTGACTTTTTATGCTTTACTATACTATGTCGTTTTTTTGACTTTTATGCCTTACTATACTATGTCGTTTTTTTGACTTTTTATGCCTTACTATAGTATGACTTTTTGGGCCTTACTATACTATGTCGTTTTTATGCCTTACTATACTATGACCTTTTTTTGACTTTTTATGCCTACTATACTATGACGATTTTGTGACTTTTTATGCCTTACTATACTATGGCGTTTTTGTGCCTTACTATGTCGTTTTTTTGACTTTTCATGCCTTACTATACTATGACTTTTTGGGCCTTTTTGTGCCTTATTATACTATGTTGTTTTTTTTACTTTTTATGCCTAACTATACTATGACGTTTTTTTCGCTTTTTATGCCTTACTATACTATGACTTTTTTGTGACTTTTTATGCCTTACTATACTATGACTTTTTGGGCCTTACTACACTACGTCATTTTCATGCCTTACTATGCTGTTTTTTTTTTTTTTAATCTTTATGCCTTACTATACTATGTTGGTTTTTTTGGCCTTGTATGCCTCACTATACTACAATTCATGCCTTAATATACTACGACGCAAACTCCACACAGAAAGATCCCACGGCCGAGCCAGGACTCGAACCTGGAACCTTATTGCTGTGAGGCGACAGCGCTAACAACTGCACCACCGTGCAGCCTTATTATATTTTTATGAATTAATTTATTATTTTACTATTTATACTATTAATATATTTACTTTTTAATTCTGCCATAATTTGACATTTTCATGCCTTAATACATGAATTTTCATGACATATTGTACTGACTTTTTTATGCCTTACTATGTTTTTAGGCATTCACTTACTACAACTGTTTTTTTTGAGAGGTCTCAAACCAACAATGTCAAGAGCCACTTACATAGATACATAGTTTTTCTCTAAGTGTGTAATATACACAAATAAACTATAACTATGAATTAAACAGTTTATTAAAAGTATAGTTACAACTGATTCATGGGTCTTTAAACAAAAACTATATTTTCAGGGAAGACAGCATCACAAGTCTGTTCTGTCAGCATCATGGCCATGTCATCTCGACAGATGCATTTCATTTTTATACATTGTATTACCATTTGTTTCACACTGATGTGATCAAATGCTGTATTTCCATATTTTTTTTTAAAATTAGAAGAAACATTAATTCCTGAATTTCTTACATGTCAAAGACAAAAATTGGAATTGATTTATTGCTCACATATGATGAGAATTAAATTAATGTGATTCATTTAAGATTTTTGTTTGTTTTTTCTTTTACAATGAAATGACATGTCAGATCCAATTCCAATCAATCGTTGTCTGAGAAGTAAAAATCCTCTTCCTCTCCACTGTCAGACAACTCTTCATCATTTTCTGGGAACATCTCCCAAACAACAAAGGTGTCATTTTCTGGTGAAAAAGAAAAGAAAGGGATTATGTTATGCAACACGTATTACAAAAGAAATGCAGCAATAAATGCTTTCAGCTATAGCCTTTGAAATGTAATCTATTACTATCTGAAAACCTTAAGGTGAGGATTGCCTCTAAACACAGACTCATACAAGTTAAACACCATAATCTTGAGTAATATACAAGAATTGCAGACTACAAAATGATATTTGCTGTAGGCGCATTGTTTGTTATTGATGTTTCTATTATTTTGGCCTTCCCCTGAAAGTAAAGGTACATGAATTACATTTCTAACATTGCCATGACATGGGTGTAAACTCATGACCAGCACATTCCTCAGGAAACCTACCTGTGTTACCACATCTCTTCATTGTTCGTTTAACTGATGGTGTGGGTGTAAAGCTCTGAAAGAAACAGAAGAAAGAATGATACTGTTTTCCAATACAAAACAATGATCCATGTGTTTCAAGGCAACAGGAATCTCAGACATGAACCTTATAATACCTTTGCAGGACGAGCCTGTTTGCACACATTAAACTGATTTTTTCTCATCCTCTTCTGGAGCTTATAGACATACTTGTCATCATGGTTCCTTAAAAAAGATACAAAAATACATAAGTTAGTTGTTGTATTTCAATCAACTCTTACAAGCCAGAATGCAGTAGTCAGCACCATTCACCTGTTTGGAGAGCCCATCATGCCAGGAGTGATATGCAGACACTGAGGAGTCTTCACCTCAGGAAAAACCTTCGACATGGGGGTCAGGGGCTCCAGGTCTGACATTGTGAAGTCATGATCTTCACTTAGACACATGGAGGGGATCTATCCATCAAAGACAGACACAAGCGGAACAGTAAGTCACACATTAGTGTCATACTCATTAGATTGAGACTCCCTCATAACATGATATTTTTGCAAAATTCAAAAAAAAGGAAGAGACAAACCTCAAAGCGTTTATTCTGCATGTATGCAGAGCTGAAAACGTCATCAACGTCTTCTCTGGGCATGGCCTCCAGGAACTGACGCACCTGCTGCTTTCTCTTTAAGGTTCCCGCTCGGGCAGATATCACAGGTTGATCTGTAACTACACATAGATTCATAGTTTATGAAATGTCTGCATTTCTTCTCTCGCAAAAACATTCAGATAATTTTTGTTTATAAAGAACAACTTAAAACCCTCTCACTACATCCATTTATTTTTTCTAAGGCCTCTATTTTAATTATTGGTTAATTGTTTACAACTAAAAATGCCAACAAACCATAATTTCTCTGATCAACACGAACATTTTACAAAGGCATTATTACTGTGGTACCATTGTATTGCATAATACTGAACAAGTTATTCTGTAATGTATTTTCCTCCTGTAGACATTTTAAAAACTTGACTTTAGAGCTACAATTAACAGTTATTTTCATTATTAATGAATTTATTATTGTCTCCCCCGGTAATAGTTTGGTCCATAAAAAACTTTTGCTGAAGGTGAAGTCTTGTTTTGTTCAACAGTCTCAGTCTAATACCAAAGATATTCAGTTTACTAGAAATAAATATACCGAATCCACAATTCACTCTGAATTATGTTTTCAGGCTGTATTTTCCATTGCTGTGTTGAATTACTACTAAACTGTAACTGGTTGCTTCTATTTTGTCCAGACAGAAATGCTGCACAGTCTACCAAAATTTTTCCTACCTGGATCTTTTGGTGCTTCCACCTTCTCCTTTCTGGGTTTCTGGGCTCTCTTAGCGGGGCTCTGTGATGTTCCCTGGGATGTGTGCTGGTTGTGGCACTCCTCTGCAGAGCGTGTTCCTACCATCCTTGCCACCTTTGCCCAGTAACCTGCTATGTGCATAGGATAGTAGGACACAGCCCTGAAAAACAAATGCACATACATAGATATGCCAGAGAGCCATAAGTTTATGATTTAAGAAATGTGTCACACCAATGCTGCAAAATATAAAACTTACTCTTGCAGCTTCATGAGCTCTGCCACGGTCCACTCGTCTTCATCATGCTCTTCTGGAATAATTGTGCTGCCTTTGTTTGCCTTGTGTGTCTTGCTGGATTTCGCTGACTTGGATAAAGGCTTTGTGGGTGGTGAGACTTTGGTATATTTGCTCTTTTTACACTTTGTTAGAGTTTGTGCTGCATCACTATTTTTCAGTACCCTGGTTTGCGTCCTCATTTTCTTCCCACTTTCCTCAGAGCACTCCGAAGACTGACTCGATGGAGACACGTAGCTTGGCTGTGACTTGTTAAAAACCTTCTCGCTTCTCTTGCTGTACACTCCTTTACCCTTGTTCTTTCTCTTACTGGAAAACCCCTCATCTGATAACTGTTGCTGTAATCTAACAGCGGGGGATTCAGGGGATGCTATAACAGTCTGTCTGCACCTTCTATCTGAAGGCCTCTTGGTGTCATGTCTCTGTTTTTTTGACCTCTGTGTTGACGCCTTTCCAGGCTCTTTTTGCTTTTGAGCGACAGTGTCCACACACAACATTCTTTCCACAGCTGGACACCTTTTACTGGATCTTGTTCTGCCAGACCACTCTTCAGGACTGCTAGTTGTCTCCACAGGAGGTTCAGGTGGATTAGAGGGCTTCTCTTCACGATTAACCTTGGCTCGGTTGTGTTTGCGGAGTGGAGCCTTCACCCTCCTCAGTGGCACTGACGCGTCTTCTTCGCTGGCTGTTTCACTTTGCTTTTGTCCTGGAAACACAGGACAGTTAGTCTACATGTAACTCATGACTTAATTTACAGCACCTCAGTTATCTATACCTTCACTGCAGGGCAGGAACACACGGGCAGGTTTCTGTGACTTCCTCGCAGACACTGTTGTAGTGACCTCCTGTTGACATTGACCATGAATATCATTAATTTGTATAAACTCATAACAACTGGCCCTCACAGAAAAAAAACAAAAAAAAATATACATGCTGGATTATATGAGCACAACTTTAGGTGCTTACAGGGATGCATATGGAGGTATCATAACATTCATGGATGGTAACATTCATGTGTGCATCCAGAATGACTCTTCCTCCTTTCCAATACTCCAGAGGTGGCTTGATCACCCGACCACTTCGAGACACTTTTGTAGAAGAGGAGAAAGCAGGAGGACAGGAATCGGCTGGAGAAGAAAATAAATGTACATGGGAATAAAAATTAATTCAGTGCAGTTGACTGGATTAACAAAAACTGGGAACAAAAATAGTGTTTTCTACAAAGCTCTCAACCCAGTGAATGAGGTAGAAGGCCACAAGCCTATTTAGTCTATTGTATCTTGTGCGTATGAAGTCCTGTTGTCCTTGAATGTTCTTAGTCGCAAGAGTGTTTCTCTTGTGCTTACGTGTCTTGAAAGGCCTCTGCCGCTTCACAGCACAGTTGATGGCGGATGCCTCAGATTTTGTCTTGGTTATGGTGGCTCTCCCCTCACTGGTCCTCTCCATTTCTCTGCTGGGGTTGCTACAGATAAACAAAATACAGCTACTGAAAACACATCATTTTAACAACTATTTGCGACATTTGTGACTGTGAGTATAATTTTCAACCACTTAGTTTCATTTCATGGTCATTTCATCTAAAAGGATTTAATATCCCTAGCAAAAAGAAACAAAACAATCATGTATCTGTAAAAGCACAGATGCTGCCTCCTCTTTGCAGGTTGCCTTGAAGTGAAATAAATGTTCTTACTCTCTTGACTCTGACAGAAACTTCTCATAAAGCGCCTTCCAGTTTGGAGGGAAACCATTAACAAACTTCTTCAGAAACCAATTAGGAAACCCTGCATGCAAAAAGGGAGAGAGGAAAGAAAAAGAATATTAACCCATGCAACATTTTAATTAAAATTTGCATAAATCTACATGCAAGTTTGCTTCATTTTTTTCTGCCAAAGTGAAACAGTCTCAGTGGAAAACTAATACCCATACAAATGACTTACCAGATTCAACACCCAAGTTCATCTTGCCAGCCAAGATGTAAATCCTGCCAGAAACAGTCTTCAGCACAGAATTAGAAACCCTGTCCACAATGATGTTACTGTTCCATGGTATGTTATCCTCGCTAAGTGGAAAAGACAAGTAAAACAGTGCTCAGACTAAACCACACAAATTTTGTTAAAATAAACTTTAAATCGTGTTATGTATGAAATAGATGAAATCACAATATCTCAAGAAATATGTACCTGTGGATTCCATCAATAAACAGGCCTTTATGATTTTTCCTCAAGAACCAGTTTTTGAGATGAATGACACTCTCCTGCCAAAGACGAAAACACAAACCTGGTAAGACCAAAGTGTCCAAGAGAAGACAAACTATTGTTGATTTCCATTTCTCATATGATATAAAATGTGTCTGCAAAACCAGACCTTTGGTCCCCAACATAATTGATCAGCCCCCCCCCAGCAATGTCACCCCTTTTATCAAATGTTTAAACTTAAGACGCATTTATCTATAAATTAGTCTCTACTCACATTTGGGAATTTTGTGCGTTGCGGCCATTTCTTACGCTTGAACACAGCCTGGTTTTTCTTCGGGATGGAGATCTGTGGGGAATTGAGCACAAGTGGGTCTTCGAGCAAAACTGGTTCGGGAGGGGCAGGAGGGATCAGGAAATCCTCAGAGTGATTTGATCGGGTGTCCGTTGACTCTACTCTTGAGCAGTTGAAAGGGACCACACTTTCAGAAACACTTCTAAAGACAACGTCCTCCATTTCAGCCATATTGTGAGGTGTGGAGAGAGCTGTGTCTCTGGACTGATGGAAATTACCTATTGAAAAGAATGAAAGCAAAGTCAAGCTATGCCTACATACAGAAGACAAACTTTTTCCTTTGGTCTTCATAATACACTCACCCCCATCAAAGAGTTTCCTTGTGCTGCTGCTGACTTCAAGATATCCATGCTGTTCCCTTTTACTTTCCCTCTCCTTCATGTATGCAAACATCTTGGCTGGAGACATCTGATATTTTTCCATCCTAACAAAGCAACCTGTTCAAAACAGCAAACCATAAAACATCAAAGAGGAATCAGTCAAGTTTTCACATGATGACACAAGAAAAAGAGTTTCACTTGGAACAAAGCAGCAGTCATATCTCACGTTTCTCTATGATGGATCTTGGTGGCGGGGACACAGGTTCATGAGTCACCTGGTTCATCTCTGATTGGTCAGCAGGGAACTCTCTAATATCACCCAAAACCTCAAGGCACGTATTGTCATGGGTACTATCCTCACCGAAAGCAGTGGAGGTTTTCCTTACTTGTGTCTGACTTATACATTCATTGTTGACCTCCCTTGTAGTGCTGCTGACTTTGTTTAGCTCCTGCTGCTCCCACTTTCTCTTTCTCACCCTCGTCTTCATGGGGGAAAACGTTTTGGCTGGAGACATCAGCTTGTCCAGAGGAGCACGATCCTCCTCAAACACGCCCATTACACGGTCATTTTCTGTGGCTGTCTTTACTGGAGTCCTGCTGGTCACCTGGAAATCACCCAAGTCTCTGATCTGAGGTTGTGTCCGGTGGATCCGTTCTCTGTTGACTGGGGACAGGGGACGGGACACCGCTGTTGACTCCAGGAATGCTCTCTTTCTTGGTGTGTGTCCGTTTCTTGACGTAAAAGCATGTCCCATTTCAACAGGCATGTCTTCCACATGCTTGCTGCTAATATCTGCAAATGAGTACTTGAAGGTTTTCTGAGGAGTCGATATGGGCGAGAGGGTCAAAGCCTCCACTTCATTGCGATAAGAACCTATCCTTTGATTTTCCTTGAGCTCAGTGGTTATCGTGAAGCTCTCCGCTCCCTTCCTCGGCGAGTTAAAATCTGCTCCGTGTCTCTTGCTTACGTTACACAGCGGATCCTTCGCGCACATCGCTTCTCTCTGTACTTTGGATTTCAGCTTCGCAAATATCTTGGCAGGAGATTCAGACCGAGGTTTGGTATGTTGTAATAAATGATGATACGACGCCATGACTTTGGGGGAAATGAGTTAACAGACGACGAGAAGTACGCTAGCAGTTCGTCCGCTAGCCCGCAAATTTCAAATTTCTGATCACTGCCGCTTTTGGCTAGAATCCTGTGACGTAGTTCCAAAACAAAAACGTCATTTCCGTTGATGTAGTGCGCAGAATTTAGGATTTTATTTATTTATTTAAAAGAATAAAATGTTTATAATTAAAATTATAAAAAAATCAATAATTTTTAAGTATTTTTATTTCGGATATGCTGAATTTTTTTATGTACACTTTGGGGATCTTATTCAAAATCTATTGATATTTATGTAAAATGCATCAGTCGAAGAGAGACGGCAACTGCAATGAAACACGGCCTTATATTTCTCATCTCCGAAACCGATTAAGACATTTTATTAATATATATTTGGCGTCCTATCACTCTTTTAACAATAGATAATAAGATATTGGCCTACTATGAAAACAGATTAAGGAAATGGCTAGACTCACATCTGAAACTCAGACAGACAGTACAGACAATATAAGATTTTGTTTTTGGACTTTTATAAGACTGACACAATCGAGCACCAAGTTCTTTTATGGTACCTTTGCATTTGGTTTTGTAAAAAAAAGTCAATATTGTAACTATGTTTAGTCTATAAGTGTGAAATGTCCTGCAGAGGGCAGTAATACAACAAGTACTGTCTAAATAGACAAAAAGAAGGAGAAGACGCGCACTACGCAGGCCCGGAACTGGATTGTTGCTAAATTAACTGTGTGACTGACTTTCTGACAGTGGCGGAGAACCGAAGGGCTCAAAGGAAGTATTTGTGTTTATTTTTATTAGTGTTTTTTCCAGGAACAGGGACGATTATTACGATTAGTACAAACCGGAACATTCGCGCTGTAAATATATTTGGATTTAAGTGGTGTTTGGTTGTCTGAAAACTCCTGAGACGGTGTGACTGAGGTGATGCAACATGGCAGCAGCTGCTGTCAATCGGTGTTTTCTGTCAGCACTAAGGACACACAGTCGGTGTCAAAGCCGCGGACTTAACTCTCTGGCGGAGAGGACAGTCAGCCGGGTGTCCTCTGTTGTTATGTGTAAGCACGGGGAAGCGGAGGGGGACACAAGCCTGGACAGGAGAGCTCCTGCTTGGGACAGGAGAAGTGGTCGTAACAACAACAGCAGGTCTCCTCTGCTCAGGACAGTATCGGTGGGTCTGGGTCTGTGTGGCGCGGCGCTACTGGATAGTCAAAGAGACAAAAAAGAAAACGACAGACGAGTCTCTGTGGTCGGACGGTTTCTTGAACACATCCTGCCATTAGCTCAGTGTGCTTCCCCTTTTAAACCTGACAGCCCCCGATATAAATACAACTTTATTGCAGATGTGGTGGAGAAGTCCACCCCAGCTGTCGTATACATTGAAATCGTGGGCAGGTAAGTTGGCTGAAAAGCAGGTATTTGAAATTGTTAAAATGTCAATAAACCAAATGTTACTCTATACCGTTGTTTTTAAGGTAAAAAAAAAAAAATCTCACCACAAATTTTTAGGCTCTAAAAAATCATGAGCTGTGAGGAATTTCAGCTACATTTACCACTGCAGATGTTTTTTTTATTTATTTATTTATTTTATTTTATCATACTTCATATAACACCTTATTTTGTGTAGTGTTACACAGATACAGAGACACCCACAAGCATTTGATGAAGTCATCTTGGGATCTAGTATATTGTAATGGGGATTATTCGCTGTTTTATAATGTATAACACCAGATTCTGACACGTTGAAATGTCTGTTTCTTAAGAAAATGTGCCCAACATTTTCTTAACACTTGATGTTAAGAATGTGTTACAATATGGTAAAAACAGTCAAAACGTGGCTGTAACGACACAAAATCTGTCTAGAAAGAGTGAAACTAATTATTATCTTTGGTATCAGTTCAAGTTATTAATTTAGAAAAAAACATATCAAAGGTCCATCCTAAATTGCAGAACTCTGAAATTTCTTTTACTTATTATTCGCAATTACTGAAAAATCCAAAGCATTGAATTTAATGATGTTAAACAGAAAAAAATCACCTGCTTTTTCTGTTTTACAGACACCCATTTTCAGGAAGAGAAGTCCCAGTGTCCAATGGCTCTGGTTTCATTATCAGCAGTGATGGTCTCATTGTCACCAATGCCCATGTTGTGGCCAACAAGAGAGGTGTCCGTGTGAAGCTCACCAATGGAGACATGTACCATGCCACTGTGCAGGATGTTGATCAAGTGGCAGACATTGCCACCATCAAGATCACTGCAAACGTGAGCAATAAGTTGCAAAGATATCTACTGAATGGACTAAATGTTCAGATTTTATTTTACTGGACCCTTATTAGCTTCCATTATAGTGGCTGATAAGGGCTCCACACTATAACACACAGTCCCTCATGAAAGAGACAGTACCTGACAAATCAGAAAATGAAAACAAAAGATGAAAAAAAACTAAGGCCACATATAGGCTTCGATGTGAATATGAAACTAGGTCAACTTGGTTGACAACTAAAAAAGATTCAAAATTCAGGAATAAGCAGGACAAGAAAAATAACCTAAAATACAGTCAACGCTGGCAACATTATATGACTATCGTGAGAAAACATTCAAACTTCGTTCTGGTGCTTGTGCTTTTGGCTTGTTCTAGTTCTTATTAGAATAACAAGGCTGTGACTGATGTAGTTTTCTACAACTGAAACAGCAATATATCAAAAGCTCATGAATAGTCTTCATATTGTCTCATCGGTAAAGAGTTCAACAAAGGACTTCTTTATTTAAAGGTCATTTTGTTGCTGGTCATTTTTTCTAATCTGAGAAATAAAGAGATCTTTATTGTAGAGCAGGGCACTTTTATAATTATGTATTTTTAGCAGAAAAAAAAATAGAACATGAGTAGAAATTGGAAGCTCATTTCCTTGGATTGTATGAATGTCCCACTGTTGAACTTCTTTCCTCTCCCCTGACACGTAGAATCCTTTACCCACGCTGACCCTAGGTCGGTCGTCTGACGTCCGACAAGGGGAGTTTGTGGTCGCCATGGGAAGCCCCTTTGCTTTGCGCAATACGATCACGTCAGGGATCGTCAGCTCAGTACAGAGAGGCAGTAAGGAGCTGGGCCTGTCCAACTCCAACATGGAGTACATACAGACAGATGCAACCATTGATGTGAGTATTAAGGATATAAATGTTTTTGTTAGTTATTTTTGTGACAATGTGTATCTATCAGTTTATGTATTACCTATTTTAAAAAGTAGGAACATACACGTAAATGTTAGGAAAAAAGTGTAGTGATGAATCAGGAAAAAAATTAGCCTGCAGAGCAGATTTCCTGTGACTAGTTCTCATATTATGCTCCTTTACGTCACACGTGATGTGATTTGTTTTGCAGTTTGGAAATTCTGGAGGTCCCCTAATTAACTTGGTGAGTCACATGTCCTGTTTACATGTTAATCATCACATTCATGTCTACAAACCTGTTCTGACTGCTCTGGTATGTGACTTTTGAACAGATGTGATTTGATCTCATACTTCACCTTATCTGAATGTGCTTTCCTCTCTCTAAATTAGGATGGTGAAGTCATTGGTATAAACACCATGAAGGTCACTGCAGGGATCTCCTTTGCTATTCCATCTGATCACCTGAGAGCCTTTCTTGATCGATCAGCAAAAAAAAAGAGTAAGAACACACAAAAAATCTAAAGCTACATGTCACACCCACTTTCTGTCTTCCATATTCTCTGTAGCCTGATTGTTATTTGTGTCCATCTTCTCCAAGGTTCCTGGTTTCGTGAGTCAGAGACAAAGCGGCGATACATCGGCGTAATGATGCTGACACTGACACCGAGGTAAATGCTTCAAAATCAGAAATGCCTACAGTAAGATTGAGCACACAGTGTAGTTACATCAGTGTTGCAGCACTGTGTTTGAAACCAGATGTTTCTGTTTTGTGCCTCTTACCTCAGCATCATTGCGGAGTTGAAGTTAAGAGACCCATCCTTCCCAGATGTGACACATGGCATCCTGATTCACAGAGTCATCATGGGCTCCCCGGCCAACAGGTAAGACTACCAAGCTGCTGTGGATAAGAATGAGTGGTAAAAGATGCTTCTTGCTTTTGAAGTTGAATGTCATGTCATATGTTTAATAGTTTTGAGGTGCAATGGATACAGTAAAGAGCATCCCCATATTAATAAAAACCTGAAACGTACCCTAACAGGCGAGGATAAGAATGCTTTTCAAGTCCAATGTTTGACATGAGAACATACAAAATGCATTAGTATTATTAATGGGATTTCTGGAAACCTTCAGTATGTTTTCCATATTGCATGAGAAAAATATTGGAAATGTATGAACTGCCATTAACCCACAGTGCTGTCACACTTGTTTCAGAGCTGGCATGCTGCCGGGAGACGTCGTGGTGGAGATAAATGGGGTGAAGGTGAACACTTCAGAGGAGATCTACCAGGCTGTCCGCAGCAGCGACAAAATCACCATGGTGGTGCAGAGAGGGAACGAGTTGCTACAACTGCAAATGACTCCCGAGTACACAGAGTGACAATGATTTCATTTTGTAACCACTTGTTGACCTGATTGGCAGCCTGCCACAATTAGTTTATGTAAGAGAAGAAAACTGTGAATGTCAATAGTGATAATACATTTTTGTTGTTACTGCAGAGGAAATCATGGCAGTGAGAAAGCAGTGTTCGAGTAAAACAATAGGTGTTTGTAGCCATTTATCAGCTCACGTGTTGCCTGTCTTCTCTACATGTCTGATGGTTCTTAGCTACACAATGATTCATGTCATTTCTACAATGCAAACAGTTTGAAGCATTATGAACCTGCCAGCAACTTAACACTTCAGTATTTATTCCCAGGTATTTTTGAGTACAATAAACAATGTGTTTTGTACCTCAACAAAGCATTTCGTCAATTCTTACTGGAAAGAGTTAAAAAAAACTAGTCAGTATGATTTAAAGATTTGAGTTTCTATGGTCCAAAATCCAGTATTTGTAAACTAAGTTCATGAGACCTGAAACAATGCACTTTATTAAAGCCATTTAATGTTAGACAGATACAGGAAGCATGAGAGACCCAACAATGTGGCATGGAGAGATGGTGATAAACCGACTACCATTAACAGAGCAAACAAGTTTGACAACTCACGAATGCTGCTATGATGACGATGATTACACAAGTAAAATCTGAATGGTTGAGATCCACTTATTTAGACAGACAGTTTTGTATGTCACGCACAGTAAAAACCAAAAACATGAATTCATTTCATGTTAAGAGCAAAACACCAGTTGTCCATGATGAGAAGCAAACAAAAAGTGAAGAGATTACTCTCAGATTTTGAGAGTACAGGTCAAAGCTGTGAAGCCATACTGAGTAGATTAAAATTTCCCTGGTATATGTACAGTAACACACACTTACAGTAAAGTAATAAAGTGACATGTACTGGACTGCTACACAATTAAATGAATTTACCTCAAAGACTGATAGCTATTAAATGGAGATAACATTCAAACAACTTTAGGTTTAAACAATATTTTCATACTTCTGGACTAGAGACATCTTGTTAAGTACGAGTACTACAACATACAAGTATGGGAGGAAAAATAAAATTGTTCAAATCCCATCAAAACTACTTTTAAAAAGGCTTAATATATATTGCTGGTAATATTTTTCTTTTTAAGAAAATATAAATTGTGCGACTGAAGCTTACAATACACTGCTGGCAGTAGCGCCAGGTTCTGTGGTGACCTGCTGGAGAAGGGTCATCTGTCGAGGCGCTGTGTGCTGAGAGACTCCCCGGAAAAGAGAGAGAGAGAGAGAAAGAGAGAGAGAAAAAAAAAAGACATTTGGACATCTCATGATGCCTGAATCCCTTGCACCAAAACTCAGATGCTGCTATGGTGTTTGTCACAGTGGAATGCTGCAGATATCACATGATGTGCACAAACAGCAGCCAAACTATAATCAAACTCATACAGATACATAAATAAGGGGTTGTGGGGTGGTGGGGTGGGGGGGCTTGGAGAGGGAGTGACAATGTGGGGGAGAAATTGTAGTGTCCAGTCTAGTCCAGCAGTGAGCAGGCTAAGCATTGACTCAGTTGACGTGGTCCAGTGCGCGCAGCAGCTCCTCCCCCTGCAGCAGGTACTGACGGCCTTGCAAGGGGGCGTTGACCTCGCAGTCGTAGCGGGTGAGCTGTGGCAGGGTAAAGAGAGTATTGGTGCCCTCTGATGTGCTGCCAAGCAGTCGACTTGCCAAATCTGAGCAACAGAAATAAAGATACAGAGTTATGATTCTTCTGATGATTAATGTCAGGCAATAGTCTAGTGTAGTCTAGATCTAGTTTATTCACCTGAAGGCAGCAGAAGTATGGTCCTGGTTGTTCCTGACTCAGAGGCCTTCAGCTTTTTGCCCTGTTCCACTTGTTCCTCAGGCAAACTTCCCTGCAATTATCAATTACAGATTTTCAAACTCTCCATCTATAAAAGTTCCCTCTATGTATGTTTGGATATTAAGGACTTACCTGTCCAATAATCTCCATTAAGTCACCCAGTTTTCTTTTGCGCTGTGCGTTCTGAGCTGCCAAGGTCCTGAGTGAAACTTCTTTGTCCAACTGCGGTGTCCTGCAACACAGCGATACTGATACTTACTAACCCAAAATAGTAATATGATTAATTAATAAATATAGTGCATTTTGGAGACTTTACCTCTTAGCAAGGATGGTGGCAAGATGAGGGGCGTTTACAGGCTCAGGTGGTGCCGGGGAAGCTGTGCGACTGCCTGGTGTGCTGAATGGGGAGCTGGGATAGCTGCTGACATCTTGTGTGACATGGACTGGAGAGCTCTTGAGGGATTTGACTGGTCCACAAGACAGAGGCTCTTCTTGGGTCAGACTGCGCAGCTGGAAGTCATCATCCATGGGAATGTAGGGAGCTAACATTTCCAGATCTAAGTCCTCCATAGCCTTAAGGGGAGAAAAAGGTCCTATTAATCCAGATAGGGAACTTTTTACTGTTAGACTAACTGTGAACTTGATTTAAACAAAGTAAAATCTACAGTATCTCCTGGCATTATTACCTGTGTGGTGAAGGGGGTCTTGGGCTCCGTATCGATGGCAAACAGCTTCTCCACCAAGTCTAGCTTGAAGTCTGCGCTCATATCTGAGTCCATGGGGAAACAAAAGTCCAATGGACTGTCAGCCTAAAAATGAGAGGTCAAAGGTCATTACCATCCTGATACATATTGGTGAGTCAATAGTCCAATCTGCAAAATGACAATTCACTCAGTCTTACCTCTGAGGAGCTGTGGCTGGTCGATATACTGGACGGAGCTGGAGCATAGCTCTCAGATTTTGCATCCTCAGAGGTGGTGGTGGTGGTGATGGTGACATGGAGAGGCGCGCTGGTCGGCAGCGGTGAAAGGGGCAGAGCCAGCCTCTCACTGGAGGAGGGTAGCATTACATCATTATAGAGAGGGACCTCCTTTGGTAGCTGGATTTCTGAATCTGTGCCAGAGGACATAAGAAAGTTAGAATAATTTAATTTACTGTTTAACATATAAACTCTTGATTTATGTTGTAGAGATATTTAAGTATCTATAATAGGGTCACGAACCAGGGCAGCTGAAGTCCAGGGAAATGATTGTGTCTCCGGCTGCCGGGGCCAGCAGGGTGAGGGCCTCAGGCTCTTCCTTCAGCTGGTCATACAGGCTAGCCAGCGGCCGGGCCTCTCCCGCCTGGGTGAACAGTTTGATCACATCCAGCTCTGGAGTCTTCTCCTCCTCCTCCTTCAGCAGGGTTGGAGACATGTCAGGCATGCTGTTCTGAACTGCAGCTTTCTCTTCTTCCTCCTCCTCCTCCTCCTCCTCCTCCTCCTCCTTTTCCTCTTCCTCCTGCTGCTGCATCTGCTGCTGCTGCTGCTCCTCCTTCACTGGCTTCACATCCTCAGTCTGCTCCAGAGACAAGATCAGTTTCTCCTCCTGGATGCCGCTGTAGCAGAGAACAAAGACATGGCAGAGTTAAGCAGCCGTAAGACTGAGTTTACTGAAGATTTTCCAAAGGCTCCGTGAGAACTCGGAGCACAAACAAGCCACTTCATCACTTCAAACTATAATTTTATATATAATTATGCAGTCCCTTAGCTGGCTTTTTAACTTGAGAAGTATAAAACAAACAGGTTAATACATGACAGTCTCTTCTAAAAAAAAAATTGACTCTTTAGTACCTGAGCACAAAGTTGACACAGACAACACACTGTGGCTGGGAGTTCTTGTTGTTGTAGATGACAGTGGCTTGGGTTTCCACCCACACAAAGCCTCCTCTCTTGGCCAACATCCGGTATTGTCCTGTGCTGACCTGGCCCTTTGCGAACACTGAAAGCAAAAAGGAAAGCAAGGGGGGAAATTAGAAGATTGATTTTGGCATTTGGTTAAAAGTTTGGCAAATAACACACAGCTGGAGCTTGTTCAAAATGTCAGACACAGTCCAAGTTGCAATTTAAGTCTTATGCTTACAGTTATGGTGAGTCTTGGTAAGATGGTCAGAGTCCAGAGCGTGATAGTACTCATACACAGAACGATTCAACAGGTCCTCTGGCTCATAACCCATGAGCTCAGTGATCCTGGAGAAGGACAAAAAGATTAAGTCTTCCACTGACAAACTAAAGCTTCTGTAGTATCCACAATGAGCACTAGGTGGCTCTGTATGACTGTGCGGGTGAAAGCCATGGTAATAATAGAAAAGCACTACACAAGTGGCTTAAGAAGCTGAACCATGTTTTTATCCATGATAAGCTTCTTAAGCATATAATATCCACTCCAATGAGCAAACTCACCTCTCGTCACAATACGTGAACTTCATGTCCATTGTGTGGCGGCTGAGAAAGGTCTTGGTGTCCAGAGGGACCTCAATGTTGGAGGGGTGTGGGATGGGGTCACAGATCAAAACCAGGTAAGGGACAGGTGGCTCCTTGAGCCCGTTGGTAGTCTGCTCAGTGTGGGTGTCATAAACACGCACGTGACCTGAGCAGTGGAGAACCTAGGGAGATAACACAAGGGTCACAACACATTTATTTTGATTTCCAGACTCCAAGGATACTAAATAGTTTCCTAATGCATTAGAGAGGTAATTATCAGAGGAATTGGTTTACAAAAAAAAGGAGCATTTATCTAGAAAACTAAAAAGGTTACTTCTGATACATTGCGGAGAGTATATTTCTTCAATGATTACATTAGGCCGTACCTTCCAAGTTGCTGACTTGACATTGACAGTTCGGCCCCTGCTTGTCAGAGTACATTTCATTCGGAGGAAGAAGCTGCGCTCTGTGTTTGGTTCCTTGGTCTTTTTGGAGCCTGAAACAACACAAGGAGTCAGAGTCACAGTTTCAAAAAGGGAAACAGCATCTGTATGGTGAGAGGCATAAGTGTGTTGAAATGACAATAGAGCCATTAGAACTTACAATTGCCTGAATTCTTTTTATTTTTTTATTCATTTCAGTGTTGTATTATAAAATTTTCATTTTCAAACATTTCATATTTGCATTCAGACAAGACATTAGGCAATAAAGCTTTTGCACTGTGGTGAGCTACAGCAAGTTAAATAAAGGAAGTGGAGTTAGCAGCCGTTATAGCTAAGATAATATCACTTTGCACTCGCAATACCAAGGAGAAATGCAGTGTGCCCTCATATGACCATCTATTGATATAGAATTATGTTATGAAGTACACTTCAGAGGAAAGCTTACTAATGATTAGCTATAATAATGTCACTTAAAAATCCTGCACAAACTTTTGCCAACTGGAAATAGAAAGAAAAAGTAAACTAATTCTAGCCACTGACACAAAACAAGGCTAAACTGTGTAGTGCAAGCAGTAAATGTGCCAGTGATGTAGTGTACTGTTCCAGTAATGCTGAATGAAAGGTCACTGAAGTACACACTAGCCAACTCTAATCACTTTGACCTCAGGACTGAAGAGGGAAAATGATAACTGCTTCTGACAGATTCCTAGTCTGAACTTGCCAGCTCAGAGTGAATTGGATTCCCTGCTGATGAGCCCATGTGTATGTCTGTCCCTCTCCATTATAGTGGTCTGTTGTTGTCCCTCACCTGTTCTGTGGACCAACATCTCCCTCAGCTCCTCCTGGTCACAGGGATGTGTGAAATCAAACACGCTGTGTCCAGTCAGGTCAAACTGCAGCAGACAGAGTGAGAACAGAATCTAAGTCCTCTTACCACATATGTGTACATGCAGCTGTTTGTCCATATTGTCCACAGTAGAGATTGTGGTGACTTCTTCTAATCTTTTTCAATAAAAGGCTTCATGTGCATGTGGAATGTTTATTGAGCAGTATCTCTAAAAATTTAACAATAACATTTTTGTTGTATAACATTGGAAGTACAATCATGTTTTTTGGCTGAAAAGTTTCTACTTCTGACTCTGTTTCCCACCAGTCTTTATGCTGACAAAACGCAGGTTAAATAAGACTAACCTGTGCCAGCCCGAGGCACTTGTTGACATTCTCAGAGAGATAGATTATATCTCCGTCTTCAGACAGCACCATGAGAAAGCCTTCCAAGGCCTTAAGGTAGGAGCTGTTTAGCTGGATATCCAGCTCTGTTTCCTCCTCTGCCATTGGGTCATCTGGAGGAGATAACAGAGGGGGGAGGAAGGGGGTGAGAGAGATAAAGGAAAGTAGACAAAGAAAAGAAAAGCATGAGGAAACCAGGCTCAGGTCATCATCAGAAGCCTCTGTTGTCTAAAGAACACGTTTGCTGGGCAAGACAACGCGACGCAGAAATCCCCCGCCCCCTAAAGTATATCTGCAAATGGATCTCCGTCAGTGTGTGTGAGTAACTGACTCAGTATTTAACTGTTTATCACCGTTTCCTTCCTCTGCATCTCAGACTGTGCCCACTATTTATCTCACTCTCTTTAGGGTGTCCTTTCTTTTCTCCAGCAATGCTTTAAATCATTTAAATGTGATGGCATTCTACTACAAGTAAATCTAATGAAAATTCAAAATATTGCCTCTTTATTGAGCTAATTTTCAAGCTGCCTCTAAAATTACAATGACAATAGCTGCAAAACTCAACTATCCTTAGGACTTCACTTAAAAAATATAGATGTGTCCCATGCTACACTGTACATCATCCGGTACAACTACAGATACTGACCAGTGCTGAGCAGCTTCCTCATGCGCAGGTAGCTGATGGTGAGCCTCATGATGGAGGCCTTATCCAGGCTGGAGCTGACACTGTGGGGCAGGGGCAGCTGCTGGGCCAGCTCGTAGAACACTTCCGACTCCTTCCCACGCCGACATCGCGCTGCATCCCTGGACTTCTCCTTCCTCCGCTCCGAGCTCACTCTGCGGGAGACAGGTGGTGGGTCAAAGATAGACTTGTGACAAATTGGTTCTGATTGCACTGTGTGCATTCCAAGAGCTGACATCCCTCCTTCCTGACTTGAGTTTGTGCACAGAGTCTGGTCAGCCTCTGGCCTATCACTGGTGGGGGAAGGCTGCAGCAGCTGGAGTTCGCAACGAGTGAGCTCACAGCCAAGCCACCGTCTGGACCCCCATCAGACTAATTTACATACATGGCTATCTGACTGAGACCATCTTATTGGCCACTGACCAAATGAAATGGAGTCCATCCCCTTAGAGTGATTGGCTGGGAGGACGGGAATGGATTCTCTTGTCTGTCTGTTGGTGCACAGCCAAGCTACAGTGTGACACCAATCATTATGACATTTACGAGCCTGGCTCAACGGATCTACAGGGAGGAGAATGATAATACTAGCACTAACACAAACACAGAGAGCGCACATAAACACAGAGTAAGCGACAACTGCAACTACAAGGACAAAGAAATTGTCAGATTTTCCATCATGTTGCATCAGCAGCCCTCATAACTGCTCACTGCTTGTACTTGCTCCATTTCAGATCCTGCATTTACCCAGGCAGTTATCCAAAGTCTGGCTAATGGACTATCACCACACTGTAAACAAGAGCTTAACAAGAGCTGTCAGTATTAAAATGACAAAGGAGAGCAGACTTTAAAGGAGACAATAACTTGTGCAAATCACTTTTAAAACTATGCTCTTGATTTTATTGATTTCTCACAATGGCTTTTAAACTAAGCACTGATTTGACTTTTTATTTGTATTGGTAACCACGTCATAACCTCAAATGTATTTTAGAAGACACTGGAGCAGCATCACAACAAAATAGACTGTGCTTCAAAAGCCCCTGGCTTTGAAATGAACACCTAATTGAAATTGATCTGTTATGGACTTACAGCATTGACAAAGGCCATATTGTTATTTGAGGCTCTCTAACAAGAAAATGTACCATCCAACTAAAATTAGCCTAATGTGCATCAAATCACCTGGCAGGGTTGCAGGAACACTTATAATACAACTGATGTGCAATACCCTCTACAAATCACATTACTTGTTCTCTGGGGTAAAAAGATACAACACAAGGCCGAGCATAGCATGGCAATGATCTAAGCCTGAGAAAAACATCTGAGTCTGATGAGGGTTTTATGTGCAGACAATTGCTCAGGTCCTTACCACTGCACTTGCACTTAGTACAAACAGAAAACTACCTTTCAAAACTAGATATCTACACCTAAATAAGTAAAAAACAAATGCAAAAGTCCAAATCACTCAACACATATTGGATGATAAGTCAACCACAATTCTATGGAATATCTTTCCTTGGTCATCTAATCCCCATTTGATGACAACGTGTAAACAAGAAATTTGGATGGTGCATATACCAGAAATCCTCCTCTCAAAAATATGAACTGTAATATAAACATGTTCCAACCTAGACTCTAATTACAGCTACAACTACAAGCGTATACATTCAATCACATGTTTGCACATTTGTAAAAACATTGACAAATGTTTACAATATCTTCTGTTGCCGGCATGTACCATAGCCAGAATGTCTGGACATCATAAAGGGTAACTGCAGGGTTATGCAATCTGTTCTGTATTGTATCAACATGTTCAACTCTTCATTTTGGTCCAATATCAACAGAATGTTCACCCCCAACTTACATTCATGTAAATGGGTTAATTTATCATCACAGGCTTAAGTTATAACAAATTATTAACAAGACATTTTGCACAAGTCACACACTGGGCCTAAACCTCTGATGATCTAATGACAGATAAACTCCACACATTGTTACTAACTGTAGTCCCTTCACAGGCTAGATGACCGATTAGTACTAGCCTGTAAACAAATTGTTTTCCTCTGTAGTAGCTGCTCCCCGTTGTATCACATGCCTTTATGCAAATCCATTATCCAAATACATGACCACTGAACACAGTGAGACAACATAGAGGACATATCACTAAGCCTACAGTTATTATGACGAACACCAGTGTTTGAGTCACTGTACACAGCTCTATAAACATCTGTAATACCAAAGATAAGTAATAAACGCATCTAAACCTATAGATCATAAAGGATAGCCGATAGTGTCGAAAGCATAACCTCTTTTTACAGTGTCCAATTTTAGAATTACAGCCCTGTGACACAATTGTGTAATACAAGCATTTCCTTTTATACTCCTATGTCCTATTCAGTATTGTGATACTTGATTATAAAAAGTAAAACTGCTGACATTTGATGACACACCTCCACTGCCTCCTCAAAATTACAAAAGGAGAAAACACAGTTTTTCCTCCTGACATGAAACATGCAATGAAAACAAAATGCTTCTCTTAATGTTAAAACAAAGCAAGCAGAGAGGCCACCGTTACATAACACTATTTATGCACATGGTCATGCATGCCCAGCAGTCCTCTGCTGGACATGCCTCACAACACAATCACATTTGCAGTTTTGCTCTGTTTAATTAGACTTGCTTTGGTTTCTAATAAGAATGAGTGCTATTAATGTAAACAAAATTTATTTGAGTTGTTACCAGATGTGGACAAGTGATCTGAAGATTAATGGGGGAAAAAACTGTTTACATTGATAATCAGCCTGGCCAATTTTACCCGAGTTGCTTGTGTATTTTGTTACTGGGGGTTGACCTGTTTCACTAGAGAAATGTTCTCACTATCTGTCAGTACTGTTTAGTTTGACAGTAAACATTGTCTTATCTATTATATAATCCCGTTCGGGGGGGGAAAAACCACAACTAAAATCTTTACCCAATATGGGAGGAAAGGCAAAGCAAGACTGAAAATAAATAAATTTCCCAGTAAAATCTGGGCATTATAATCAGCCACTCGAGGACATATTTGAAAACAGCTTGGCAGGGGTTGATTGTAATGGTTCATTGGCACTGATGTTAGATACTTTCCTCTGTTCAGCAACTCAGTAACTAATTGATCATTTAAATATATAAAATACAGATGGGAAACTTTTACTTACAGTATTAATATAGCCATTTTTATTTATCTATTTTCTTTGATGAAGACCTGTATAGTTTGTGTTTGACTCTGCTGGGTTTTCATTACATAAAGCTATACAAACTCTGTTAAAATGGTACTTTGACAACACATTAGCCAGCTCCATTCACTGTTGAAGGGGGTTAAAATTCAAAAAAATGCCCAAAAGGAAAAAAATAAAACAAACCCATCGTTGTTCCTGAGATTTTCACCAGCAGTAGCTTTGTGCCTCACAAGAAGGTTAATTTGCTAGTATACAATAATAATAATTTACCGCTTCCAGTAGGGACTCTATCCTGTCCTTCTCCACTGGGAGGTGCAGCCTGGCAAAAATCCTCAAGATTACAAATATTATAAACCATTTAAAAAACCTAATATAACTCAGATTACATCCTCCTGTGCAAAAGACTATTTCAGCTGATTACATTTAGCCCACGAACAGCCACTAAGTCCAACATATATAATAGGTTACATTCTTCATAAAAAAGAGCCTCTCATTTGGGACATGGGCTAGTAGTCTTACTCACCCGATATGGATTGTACAAATCTGCCTCCAAATGATCAAACATTTTACTTTCATCAGCTTCCCGTGAATGTTGTTGATTCTTCTGCGTTAGACTTGAAATGCAATTTTGCAGGGAATTAGTTTACTGGAGCCTAAAAGGCATTTAAGCCTTTTTGTGAAGAAGGAAAGATAAATGCCTGAGAGACTGGTACACAACACTATGTTGATTTCTTGAGTCTACAGAAAATCTTTATAAAAAGTTTAAGTCTTGGAAATTTAACCATCTATACTGCTGACCTTGGGACTTTGAAAAGCACACTCAATTAGTTTGCAGCTAAATGAAAGTGTCTCTTAATTTTAAAAACATATAACATCCACACATCCAAATATGAATCCAAATTCAGGTGTGGACAGTGAATCCAATGCAAAGACAGTGAGAAAGTGCATAGTACTATAGTAGTAATTGTACAACTGATAAGCATTGGCGATTATATTCAACAAAATTCAGGATGTATGAAGGTATTGTTTTCACGCTTCCTTCCTTGCATTGTTTATGAGACACTGTCAAAGTCTTTTCGGCCGTGGTGTATTTATTAATGAAGAGAGTGAAAATTTCAAGGTGTGTATATTTATATAGTTGTTATACAACTTCACATCCTAATGCACAACACAACCCTAGCAGGTACTTTATGGTATTGTGTCCTTCCGAGCATTGACCTACCAGTAAAGAGCATTCTTTCTCCATTATCGATCAGTTCTCACAATTATTGCTTAAGAAGCCTTAACTGCTTTGTATTCATAACTGTTAAACGCCTCTCTTACTTTACATTTTTAAACACAGTAACATGCGAGCTTAACTAACTACAATAGTCACCCTTTATAAAGCAGTGATTTAGCAGTCTAAGCCTTAAGGCTTCAGTCCACATTTTATTTCTTTATTCTTTTCTTCAATTACAAAACCTACATGAGAAAAATGTGCACACAAACAATACAAACCTATGCTCTGCACCAACAAGTAACCAAATTTACTTTTCAAGTTCTAACTAGACTGCACACAGGCAGCAAATTGTACTCGAATGTCTCAGGGCAACCTGCAAATTGTCAGCCAGTGAATTGCTACACACATTTGGCCACTCCTTTTGACGTCAAGCCTGAGTGATTAAGAGATGAGACAGAAATAATACCATGGCACCTCACAGAGACCTGCTGAAACTGCATCCAACCAGACCACAACTTTGAATTGTTTCTGAGATAGAATGAACATAAGAATTACTGAAACTAAACAGGATGTTGACATTTTACATGTACATACACAAAGTGCCTAATTAGAAGTTAGCAGAAAGTGAGTGAAGTGCAAGGCAGACGGCAAATCCTTGAAAATGAAAAGAAGAAAACTACAGGCATTTTAACTGATGCACAACACCTTAATAAGATCTTAATAACAACAAATTTTAGCATGTAGGAGAACTTAAATTCCATGGAACAGATTACACCTACATTGAGTTGAGTTTCAAACACTACTCCCATTACTAACGGATAAAACATTAGGTAAATTTCAGGGGATCTTCCAAATCTATTTCATGTTCATTTTACCTTACCAATTGGTTCCGAAATTGCACAGGAAAACCTTTATGCAAAGCGCATCTTTATACTATCCCAAGTTTCTGGTTAAGACAATAACACTCTTTTACAGCTTTTCAGCTTTTTGTTGACTGCATATTATTCCACAGTGAAGCTTTCTACTGTTGAATTTCATTGTTGCCATGCTACCCCCAGCTGAGGAATCCCTACATCCCCTGTCCACTTTTACCACCCTGCTGATCATCTGTTGGTACCTTTTATGACCTTGTTTATCTCAGGACTGACTGTTTATCAGGTGACTTTTTGGTCTGATACTGTTAATACTATCAGGAAGACATTTCCCCTCCATTTGAATTAGAACAGTTAAGTGTATGCCCAAAGTGGAACCAGGGCTGATTTGAGGAAATAAAACAAGCTTTGCACGCAGAAGTCTAAGCTCTTCACCCTCCACCATATCAATGACCCAGGGGCCCAGATCAGTAATCTGCTGGATGCTCAGATAAATGATAGCTTCAATCACTGTGTTTTCACTGAAGCTTCTCAGGGAATAGCAAGAAGGCCAACTAAATATTAAACTCAAAGTAGACTGTCAGACACGATTAATAGTTTTGGTCAATGACAACTACTTCCAATAAAATCCAAACTAAAGCTGGACAAAAAAAATCTATTTAATTTATGATGATGAATTAATTGTTGTACTTTATTGTTGTGTATATATCAAGAAAAAAGCCACTTTACAATACATTTTCTCAGTTTACTAGTTAATTGGTTAAAACCGAGCCTACTGAACATTTGAACAAACTGGCCATGTGAAATAACTGCTGTGGAATTTAAAGTAGTTTCAAATGCAGCTGTTTGTAATGTTCGACATAAGTTTACAAGATTTGTTAATTAGGATGATTACTTCTCTAATTAAACTTAACCATGAACCATTACCAGTCCAGAAAATTAAAAGAAATTCAAACCAAGGCCACTTTCACTGAATCCTAAATATTTCAACAGAAACCACACACCACAATCCAGCATTGCTCACATGAGCGCTGGCAACTTTACACTGAAAACGGCCAATGTTGGCTCATCAATTCCCAAATAATACACCACCAGTGATGTATTATTAATAAGATAAATAAATGGTACATTCAGAACAGATGAAAATAACGTAGCATCCAGGACTCACAACACCGATTAAATACAATAACGTAGTAATGTACTGGTTGACGAGGTAAAATTGATTTAAAAGCAGATTTAATCAAGGTAAACAGACAAATCAATCTAGCGAGATGCTACCTGCATCAACTAACTTATTTTAGTAGCTTGCTAAATAAACAATTTTACACTGGGTTAGTTCAGCTAGCAGCTAGCTTATGTCAGCTAGCAAGCTACGTTAGCTGCTGCTAACAGCAATAGCGTCACCAGCACACGCATTTTGTCGAACAAACACGCTAAACTATCAAGTAACCTTGAAATAAAGCCCATAATGTCACAGCAGTAATAGTAATCAAATCACAAGAGATGACCAAAGTTGTGCAGCTAGTCCCTAAACAACAAGATAGCCTGCTACGTAGCATTAGCTAGCACTAATGTTACCTTTTCTTTTCGGGTACAATTCCTGTGTCCATGTCAGGACGAAGGACCTGAGTTGAGTCTCTCTATCGGTATCAAGCTGTATCCGGGCCCGTCGAGAAATAAACCAAAATCCCACGGTTTGTCACTGGTATGGCTCCGTAAATCCTCAAGCGGGTTACATACGAGTTCTGACTGTATATATTTATCAAAGAAGTCAAGCTTCCATCCACTAAAAACAGATCATTCGTCTCCTCTTCTTCAAAGACAGTGCCACGCTGGAGAGGGGTTACTTGCAGAGACAATGTTGCACCGTAGAGAATCTCCGGCTCCTCCCCCTGATTCGCGGGGGCGCGCAATCACATGCTTTTCCTCCGTTGAGGACGCGCACAGGAAACCTGAGTATCCACCACCGAAATAACTGTAATCTTCGACTGAAGTTTAAGTGTGTTTAGGACATTCAACTGCAAGTCTACAACACAAAATGACTAAAATGCTATTTATATCTCTTTTAGTTTTAAACTAATACTCTATCACTATCATATTTCTTCAGTAGACCTATCCTCCATTACAGCCTACTGTAGGCCTACTGTAGTTCTAGGGTGTTTTGCTGATAAAGGCCTTGTTTTTTAAGTAAGACTGAATAATTAATTTATATATTCTCGAAATCGTGATATGTCTAGTGCAATATACAAATCAAAGGGGCTGCATTTTTTTTGATAAAAGTAAAACGTGTCACAAGATGGGGGGGGGGGGGCAGAACTGCCGCTGCTGCCTTTTCACAATTGGAAGTCTTCAAATGCCAAATCAAAACTCATTTTACCAAAAAGATTTAATATTAAACACCTTAAACTGATTTATGCTGTTTGTTCCTGCCCTCCAATGGCCCATCTATGAAATAAACTCTGCCCTGACCCTTCCTGTTTCCAGTAAGTGAACCCCAGGGGCTCCAACACCCCAGATTCGTGTGTCAACTGGTTATTGGTGTTTTAATTGACTGCACATTTGTTAATGAATTCGAACCAGGAAAGTACAATATCATCTAGGTCAGACCCTGACTTGTAGAGGGGCCCTTGGCTTGTATGGTACATTTTCCAAAATAAAGTGGAATTATAAATGAAAACAATTGCTTGTGTGTGAACTCCATACATTACGAAAAGAGAAAAGTGATGATCTTGGTTTAGACTGCCCAAGTTTTCACAACATTTGAGCCAATGCTGCAAATTCGTATGCCATTGTACACAATGAGCTACAAATACAGAGTTTGAATATAATTGTTATTAGAAAGTAAGGAAGCTTAACATTCTTTAGCCAGATGTGTACACATGAGGGATTTCTGTTAGACTCCACCTCACATTCACTGGCTTGCAGATGGTTTTGGTAATTTTCCTGTACCGCTTTGGAGATTTCTGCCCAGTCAGTCCCCTCCCCTCACCACTGTTGGTCATATTTGGCAGTTCTTCATGCCACCTGGGATTCAGCTCTTACTTTTGAAAAGAAAAATGAAAGGAAAACAATGTCCCAGTCACCTCAAAATCTTTCATATCATATTTCATCCCCTTACTTAGAACATTTTGGTTATTACATTTGGGAATGACAATCAGGCAGAGCTTTTGCTGTCACTTCCCAGAACTGTTGGCTGGGAGGGATAACACCTCAGTGTTAGTGGCTGCACTGCAAAGTTTGACTTGAGTTGAAAGAGTGTGGCTAAGAAAATCAATGAAAAGCATATAATATACTGTACCCTCAGTTTATTAGGAACATCTGGCTAAAGCTAATACAGTGTAATAGAACAGCCCTGCAATAAGTCCTTCATGATGGTTATAATGTTCAGTTTTTACTGAAATTGCTTAAGAGAGGTTTTGATTCAACTTTATGGTAATTTTGGTGGCTGCAATTGTCATGCTGTTGGATTATATTGCTTTGTATCGTGCATCTACTAAAACACCTCTCTGCATAATGCAATACAGTTCTATAGCACCACAAACTACATCCTCATCAGTTATTATACAGGTGAATCAACACCTCTCTAAAAGTTTTTAATAAAAACTGAACATTATAATCTTCACAAAGGAGGATTTTACAGGACAATTAGGTTGCATTCATTTTAGCTAGGTGTACCTGATTAACTGTCAAATGAGTGTATAATATATGGATCTTCTGGATTCTCCTGGTTGTTGCACTACAACAGCTGCTGCATTTCACCAGAGATGACTGCGCATACAGATTTATTTTGCCTAACTGGTTGTGCTTGTATTTAATATAGAACCCAACGCTGAGTGTAACCGGTAATTTTCAAGATTACTCAGCTATAGCACATAATGTTTATTTATTTAGTCATTCTGATTAACTTCATGATTGTCTGGAAGTTGTCTAAAGGTGTTAGCCACACCTTGTGTCTGTCACTTCAGAAAGGTGAGTACATATTAACACCACTATAATATAATCTAAACCCTAGCAGTCATCTTTGTAAGAGCAAACTGTTTGGCACAGCCTTTCTTTGGTGGTTTAGGAGTTGAATTTAACTACACTGGAGGAACTCTCTGCTGTGTAATAACACCATTACCACACCTCTGAAAGGAAAATGGTGAAATGTACAAGAAGAATTGCATTGTCATTGTAATTATGGTCATTGTCTGGTTGGATTATCAGATTATTTTCTGATGAAGCACAGAACATCCAAAAAGTGACAAAAATTCAGATTTTTTTCAGGTGATGACTTAGATAATGTCTTTGTGTTGAGTCTTCTTCATTATCTGTTGCTGCTTTTGTGGGGTATCAATCAAACAGAAAGGACAGCAGAGTCAAACTGGTTCAATCAAGCAGTGCACAGACACTGCTGGCAGCCATCAGTATGTCTCAGTAATGAGAGCTGAGACAAGGCTCCTAAATCTCTTCTCTCATTCAGACATTACCCGAGGAAAGCTGCTGAACAGGGCCACATTAATGGGTAAACAAAAACTCAAGTCGTTTAATCCAATATCCAATTCTTTGTATAGCACACACCAAATATCTTTGTTCGGGAAAACTTAAAGTAGATTAGATAGCTGCTGTTAAGTCCCCAAGATCAATGCACTTCTAAATCTTGAGTTAGTGATATTTGTGGTGAATCAGAGTCTTAACAGGGATTGAAGCAAGGTAGGAAGAGTCTTATGGCAACATTAGAGTCTGCTGGCTCAAATTTAATTTTTTAATAAGTAAATAAAGATTAATTTGTATTAGTAGAGCAGCTCTTTGTTTTGCTTTGTCCAAGCATAGAAGCAGTGTTTTCAGCTTCATACACAGGCATTTCTGTATCTCAAGCCACCAATTTACAGTATTTAACGGTGCAATCCTCCACAGGACAGAGGACTGAAGAGATAAACAGATGTGATGCGGAGCCTGAAGAGACTTCCTCCCTCAAGCTAACAGGAAGACACCATCTCCGTCCTGTAAGGTCAAGGAGGGTTATTCATGTCTGAGCAGATTGAACTCGGTGCACACAAGATTCCACACAATGCAAGTTTCTTTTTTTTCCCCCTTTGTTGTTGTTTTAAGTTTCAATTTCTATTACCAACCACACACAGTATACTGTATTCATGCTTCTGCAAGTGGTACAAAAAAGCAAGATTGTGTTTTCCTGTTTCTATCAAAGGCGACAACACTGTCACTGTGTGGCTTCCTGTTTATTCTCTGATGGTTTGCAATGACGAAATGATCTACCGAAGGCTCCCATCACATGATTGGCCAATGCTACTGCAGGGTTAAAGTTTTAAGTTCACTCTCTTTCTTTCTCTCTCTCTATCTCTCTCTCTGTCCACCTCCTAGTTTCCAATTTGTGCTCTCATAGAGAGGTTGGTTTAAATGTTCAGAAGGGAGAATATTCTATAACCTTCTCATATTTGCATGTTTGAAAATGGCCCCATGTGAGTTCCCATTACCCAGGCAGTCTGCCCACGGACCTGGAAGCTTTCAAAGACTCAGTGTTTGTTGAGAGACTGTGCGAGTGTGGAAGAGGAGAGCAGCACACTGAGTGACCTTCAGAAACACCAAAACTCATTTTATACTGGCAATTGCCATATACCATACTCACATTCTTCTTCTGTTCAAGTAACTGTGTGGTGAAATCTCCAAACTTCTGGGTATTTCGCATCAAGCATGAATCACCAGAGAGTTTTCACCTCAGATGAAATCTTGCATCATCCTCAACATGCCTGGCTGATCAACAGAGAGTCACCGAGACAGATACCAAGTTTTTGTTACTGCGTATAACTGATGAATAAATAACAAATATTGCCTATTATCTGAAACAGACTCCACTACCCTAGACAAATCATCCTTTCTAACTTAATTAAAACTTTAACCTAATTTAACCCTGTTATATGTGGTTGTGTTGGATATGCTACTTTTTTTCCCAAGCAACATTTAAGTTTGAGCCCTTTTATTTTGAAAGTGGAGGGACTTGCTTTCATTGAGCCAGTGTTCACATCATTGAGAAACTATTTCATCTGCTCACTCAGTCCTTCCAGGATTTTAACTGGCAACTCGACTTTTCTGGGAATCTCTGGCAGTCTGTTTAAAACTGGCTCTTGATTTAAAAGTATGCCATTATGCTCCAAAAAGTGCTTTTTCATTTGAATTAGCTGGAAGCAAACTCATCCGTCTGTATGAGAGCAAATGTAAAATAAAAATCTGATGCTGTACACCTTTGTCAAACAAGTTTAAAACACATGAACATGTCAAATACTCTACACAGACACTTGCACGAATGTGTCCCAATCAAGCAATAAAACTACATGTCATTTCAAAAGCTGATGACTCGGTGCTTGCTCAGGAATTACAGGAGTGGTTAAGAGTTCATCAGGTGCAGGCCCAGTTCTTGTTGAGTATGTTCTTGGCTGACCCCACTGCGCTTTACACCCTCCTGTCTGTGGGGAATGTGTCAGCGTCATACTGTACATGTCACTCTGAACCGTCTTAGACGAAGCTATTGACACTGATAAGGGTGAGACAAGTGCAGGATGACTGGTGATCAGTGTGGAGACTCTTAGCTCTCCAGCAGTTCAGGTGAAGTGAAGGAGAAGTTACGAAACTCCTCCTGGTTGATCGACGGGATCATAGGGTCATCAATGGGTGTGAGGGTGGGTTCTTCCTGAGTAAAATCTGGGTCAAAGTTGTTGACGTCCTCTGGTGATTTCTAGAGGAGAGTAATAAACAATAACTCATTAGCAGCAACATTTTAGCAAAAAAAGTCAAACACTATGTAACGTCTGCAGAGTTATACACACACTACCATGCCATCAATAAAGTCATTCATGTGACTTACGATCCTGGGCTTGAAAGGTGGCTCTATTGCTCTACGATTCAGTTTCTCCCAGTCGATGTCTGTGAAGAACGCGTGGCTGGTCACGGCGTTCTCTCCGCCATCTGAGGCCACACAGCCCAGACGTCGGGTCGGGTTTTTGGTCAAGAACTGTAAAGAAAAAGATGGATGAATTTACAGACACTTAAGACTAAATAAGGGATCAATAAATAATCTGCCCCTTCTCAAGAATATGAACACATACGAACAACACAAACAAAATTTCCACCAGATTATTTATTCATGATGTTGTCAAACTGAGGAAATGTGATGAGTTATTCAACTAGATCCCACTAGATTTTTCTGGAGTAATGCCAAGCTGGACTCAAGCCAGTACACATCCAGTCAAACCCCACCCCCTGACTGACGAAAACACCCCCACCCAGCATGCCACCTCCCATAACGCTTCAGCAGAAGAAAGTTCAACTAGGTTCAATAAAGCGTAACTAGGGAGTCTCAACTTCCTTGTGTTGTACAATAAACAATAGAACAGTGAATCACCTTTTGAACTCCAACTGCTTCTGTACCTCCAAAGTCAAGTAGGTGGGAGAGAAAAGAGGGAGCGGCCCAAACAAAATAAACTAAAAATGAAAAAACTTGCTTAACTCGCCTCTGGAAAGAAAGTAAAAAAAAAAAAAAAAAATGTGTTTTTAGACAGCTCATCTTGGCTAGGAGTCTGCACACACCTCAGGGCTGGCGGTGGCATTCAGACAAGGCCACAACAAACTAACGAGCCTCCATCTTCACAGCGACAGCGGCCAGATTAACCCGAAGTCACTGGCAAGATTAATATGCCTTGCCATATCAGCTCCAAATGTTATTAACTACCCGAGACTTGGCCTAAACACCACTGGATGCCTCAGCAAATCTACGTTCACAGAGTAAAGAGAAAGGAGACAAGATACACGTCAACACAGGCAAAGAAGAATGTCACAAAAAAGAAGATGAAAAGGAGTGGGATGAACTGAAAACACCATAGTGTTGTTTTTGCGCAGTTCAGTCTTCAAACTCACAAATCCCACATGCCTCACATACCGCTGATAGTTTTCAGAAGCATACAACAACTTTGGATTGATGTCCCAGCTTAAAGGCAGCTTCTGCTCCCTGTTTATACAAGAGCAACATGATCAAGATTGCCTCTTTTGGATATGGCAAAGGAACATTACAGTTTAATGCTAGTGTAGTTGCATGCAGGGATTTGCAGCTGCAAAAGCCTGATTTTGATGACATGATTTGTAGCTAATGGGCTAAAATATTAAAGAAACCACACCAGTAACCCCAGTATGGTCGCTGAAGTGTAATTATCTGGGAGTTAGACAGACCAGCAGGGGTCAATCAGTTCAGGAGCCTACAGACCACAAAACTGAGGAAAAACTATTTCACTGAAGTTGATGCCATCTTTCCATAGCTACAGCTGTGCCATCCTCACCACCAGGCCTGCCGTGTCAGCACTTCCACATGAAGAGGCCGTTCTCCATTACACCAGCAGAACGGCACAATGCAATCAGAAAAGAATACTTGTGCTGAAACTATTAGTCGATGATTTAATCAATTAGTCAATTTAATCAACAATTGTGACTGACTCTATAAATCATTTAAGCAAAAGTATAAAACATTTGCTCAATCCAGCTTCTGAAATGTGAGTATTTGATGAATAAAAAAAATCAACAATGAAAGTAATTGTTTGTTTTGGCCCTCATTAATTTATCATCTGATTATTAGCAGACACATGTCTATAGAGCAAAACAGCTAAATAACCTTCAGTTATTATTAAAAAAGTCAGATATCCTCACAAAACCGTGACAACCAAGCCGACTGAACCCCATGAACCTGCCTACAGGAACATGGAGAACCTTGCAATGGATCAACCTTCAGTATAAATAGTGCAGCAGTGTTCAAATCCACTCACACTGACATGCATCTTTATGTAACGTGTGACACTGGAAGCAGTAACACAAATCAACATGGGAGATTGGCTTGGTGCTTCCTCGAGCATGCTGGAATAACAACAAGGATAAGAGGAGGAGAACAGGGTGCAAAGAGGGGAGGAATGGAGGAAGGTGTCGTTGTATTTATAGCATGTGTGCTGTGGCTGGCCACTGGACCATGCCTTAATATAGTTATGTAAGAGGCCCAGGCCAAACAGCTGGCTGGCAGAGCTCCGCAGGGCTGCCAGTCACTATGCAGTCACAGTGTCCGTCAGTCTAAAGGGCAACAAATAAAAATCCCTGATCAAACCTTTGATATCTTAAATATATCTTACTGCGGCTCATGTAACACTATCCAGAAATGTTTACCACTTATCGGTTTTCTCCTCAATGCTGGTCACAAATCCAGTGAGACATTTCCTCTATCATCAGTTCAGTTAAAAAAAAACTTCACAGACATTTCCTGCAATTGTATAATGTGGATTAAGTCCAGTAGAGGCGGCCTGAGGAGTGTAAATATCTGCCAAAAAGACAAAGACTACAGCAAGAGCTGGGTTTCATCCAACTTTAACTATCATTAATTTTTTTCAGCTAATGAACCAACTAACTGTGGATACAAAATGAATAGATGCGGACTCACAGCCTTGAGTATATTCACTGCTTCTGTGCTGAGCCAAGATGCATAAACAATCTCTTCATTGAGGATGGATTCAAAGAGGTCATCTTCATTTTCGGCTTCAAAAGGGGCGTGTCCTGACAGCATCTCATACAGTAGCACCCCAAGAGCCCACCAATCCACAGAGGGGCCATAGAGCATCTCCTGGAGGATCTGGGGAAACATGTCACAGCACACCAATAAAGTTACCCATCATAACTCAGCAATAGAGAGTCTCACTGCAAATTTAAAACCACTCCATGAGGCTCAGTTAGCAGATGTATTTGATTAGTAAGTTGCCAGTGAGGCTACACTGAGGAGTACGTGTTGAGGATAGCAAAGAAGCCTTTCATAAATCCAGACACGCGGTCTTAGTCGGAGAAAAACCTCTCAAACATGGGGACACAGACCATCTTGGTCCCTCATTATGAAATCAAACCATGCCTGTAAAGCTGCATTCTGATGAGGGGATTGGGGCTTGTCAAGTCAAGGGCGGCGTTCACAAGCTGACCTCACAGGTGCGCTGCCTTCCAGTTAGTCAGGAAATAGTTTGGAGTGACCGGCAGTAACCACACAGTTTGTTTTGAATGAGGTGGTGTGATGGAGAGGGGATGGGACTGGAAAATGCATCATATGAACTCAGAGAACCTGTGTTACAGGAAGCCACATGTGGTTGAATGTATTCTTTGCTGCAATCTGTTAAAAAAAAGTGCAGCAAAGTATCTAAAAATGCCCTGGATCATAAATGTGGAGGATAAAGGATCCAACGGTCTGTAGTTAGTGTTATGAGTATGACTGTGTGAGTAGGAACTGACCTCGGGGGCAATGTAATCCGGGGTCCCACAGAAAGTTCCTGTGGCCGCACCTTCAAATATGCCTTCTTTGCACATGCCAAAATCTGCCAGTTTACAGTGTCCGTCTTTGTCAAGAAGAACATTGTCCAATTTTAGATCCCTGAAAGGCAAGACAAACACAGAGAAAAACAGAAAATGAATTATTTAGTTTGAGACATTGTTATCCAGCAGACACAAATAGTGAATAGTAAAAGCCTGAAGCTCATCACATGCTGTCATTCAACTGACGCCAACAGCTGCTAAAATGTTAGTTTCTGCTCAGACTCCAGTCGCAGCCTGCTGGTGTTGTTTCTAATTATATCTGACGGAGGTAGAAATTTGTGGTGAGACAAAAAGAAAGAGGTCCTCTGAGGACAGTGAAGTTTCTGTGGCAGCAGGAGACATGAACAGACAACTCCCTGACCATGACATGGCAGCCAGGAAAAGTCTGACACATTCAGATGACCACTAAGGCTGCCATGAGGGTAAAAAAACCTCTGATGTCAATATTTATTCTGCTTCCAGGAAAATCCAAACTTGAGCTATTGTTTTATTTTTGTGTTTTTTTTGTTTTTGAACAGATTCAACTTACACTGTAGTAAATTGGATGCGGTCACCTGTACTGGAGGTAAATTAAGAGTTAGGATAGAGGTTCATATTCTACTTGTAAAACCTTCTCAGACAAATGTGACTCTGGGCTATATAAATGAAACTGACTTGACTTAACTGCTAGAATTAACTATTTTGGTATTATCAAAGGAGCATTTGAAGAACTAGCTAGAAAGAACCTCTACCATACAAAAATTTCTTAGGCCTATATTACTATAGTTATTTCCCTCCTGGGATCAATATAGTCTGTCTGTCTGTATGAAAACAGTGAAATAGTTTTGTCTGTTGTGTTCTGTGTGTTGCCAAATTGATGAATAACCCTGCTAATGGGAATCATTTTGTACTTGTTGAAATATCTCATTTAAGTGCAAACTCCTTAGTTTTAGTCTTAGGAAGCAATAATAATGTACCTAAATTATTAATAGTAATTGAATTGAAAATAAAATTTATATCATGGATGTATGTTCCTCATTGCCGACTTTGGCTGTGGATGACCCATAACGAAACACTGGAAAAATGCCGTGCTCTGTGTTCATGTCAGCTGGTGCTTTGTCATCTGACAGAGCGATTAAACCTGCTGAGTGTGGGCTCTGGAGTCGAGCTGTAATCTGTGATCAGGTGACCCAACTTTAGACCAAGGTCATTTTACTTCCCGTCTGGCCATGAAGCCAGACCGAAATACTATGTAACGGCTCATGCTGATGCTAATGAATTACAACATTTGGGACAGGAACAGCAACTGATTTTTTTTTCTATTTCCTGTTAATTCCTGCAAAAGATGATACAAGGATTCTGAGTGGTTTTCTCACAAAAGGATGACAAATACAAAAAACAGAAATTCTGAATGTAAAAGAGAGAGGCAGAATGATGGTCAAACAACACTGCTTTGGTTGGATTAATCTGGTTTCTCTTCTCTACCGTAAGCCGATTGTGTAACACTGACTCATAGGGTCATGGTGCCTGTCCATCGTAGCCCAACAAGCAGGCTGAAGAGAGCTGATGCTCACACATCATGACCGCTCACCCAAAGCACTTTCCTGTTCTATCAGTGTGTACATTATTGTATGAATATGTCCAGTGAGAAATGAATCCCTAACCCTGGCAGTTTTACTACCATGCACTCATCACTGAGCTGCACAGGGCCATACATCACTATGCAAATAACCAACTGTAACTACAGCTCCCGCACTCCTTCATCCACCCAGCTCATCACAATAGAAAGACAAGTCTGACTTGGTCTTTGAACGTCTTTCTACAGGAAGTGGGTCAATCGGGCACTGTGGTATCCATAGTTACAGTAACATCTGGAACCCCTACAACACTGAGTGAGTGAACTTTGTTATAACTTACAGGCAAAGAGAGATAGAGTTGCACTAACATGAAAATTTCCAAAGAAGAGAAGAGGAAGTGCTGACAAAGACTATGATGCAAAAACTGTGCTTTTTTTTGATTGTGGTAAGGGGGTAATATTACATCTGGAAGCATATACATATCAACTTGAGGTTATACCACAGTGATTCGAGTCACAATCTACTGTATATTTTACATGATAAATTAACACAGTCTTAAAATAATGGGATGAAGTTATTTCATTTTTTTTTTTAAATATCCTGTTCCCTCTTACATGGTTTCTTCTCTAACAGAGTGGTGATGACAAAAGATTGTATACCACGAAATCACACCTCTATGGCACAGTTGCAACAAAACTTCATAAGTCTCACAAAGGCAGACTGTTTCAAGTCTTTACTGTCAGTATACTTGTACCCTTGTATGTATTTTTCAACTTCTTTTAGAGCAGGACGGTAACACGAAACATCGACACACCGCGGCATCACCTGAGAAGCTTCAAACCACAACTTTACCTAGAGCTAAAAGGGCAAACAGAGATAACGAGTGGAGTCACGAGAAGACATTCATATTACACAACACAGTGACTGAGGCTACAATTATACTTTAAGGAGGCAGCTCCTCTTACACTGACCTTAATGTGTGAGCTGCTACTTGGCTCGTTATTTAAGTTATAGCATGCAAACTCTCTGTGGCCTCTTAAAGCCAAGAGTCATGCTATGCGGTGCAGGCTGACACAGAACACACGGACCACTAAATATAACTCTGGGTTTACTGTTAGTTCACATGATGCCCTTCTTTCTTATCATCGTCATGTACTGGCAGGAAGCCCACTGCTCTACCACCCAACTCTGCACTGCAAGTAGACAACAGCATCCGGAATAAGGTCTCAAAGAATATACTCTCATATAAGGCAGGGGTACGAGCAACAACATGATGAACATATCAAATCAGAACATAAAATTATATTATCAAAAGAGCAGTTCACAAAAAAATGAACAATGTAATCATGCTGATGTGCACTCCATGGCAATCCATTGTTATAGTGTGCCTACTGTTATAGGGTATCCCCAGAGCCTTGAGGAAAATATAGGTGATGTGTGGCTGTGAGAGCGGTTTGGACAATTCCTGATGGAAAACATTTCAAGAAGGGAGAACATCAATAGTTTTGGGGAGGAGGCTGAGATGAGTTCATATGTTTCATGGTCCCAAGAACTGCAAAGATGTTCTGATGAGCTGAGATGGGAAGTGAGGAAATAATGTCTTAATAGACACTGTGAAGTTAACAGATCCATCTTACAAGAGTAAGCCAGAGACTTTGTGTTTCACGTCCATAAAGTTGGACAATATGAAAAAGACAGATTACACAAATGGTCAACAGAGGCCAAAGCACAAAAATTGTATCCTGAATTTGAGTCGCTACTATGAGTCAAGCTCCAAAAACGCTGCATCCTAAAATTTCCATAACACAACTTTAGAGAATCTTTTGTTAAACCACCCGTTTGATAAATGCCAACATCTTTTAAACGTCATGCATTTCAAGTTCATTCGTAACACAGGTTTGTGGTCTCAGAATTAAGGCCAGATATGTAAGCCTAATGATATTATCAGTGGTTATTGTCTCAGACTTGACAAAGCAAGAGATTATACAGCAGTTTTTTTGTTTTTTTTTTAGATCCTGTTCGATTCTTCCTACAACTTAAATAATATTTTATGACAAAAAACAGGCTCAATGACTAGTTAACTATTCATCGTTAGCTTTGGAGACCTCTGTGGACATATACTCGATTTGGGAAAGCAAATTCAACTGTTGTTTGTGCTCCTCGATTCAGACCTGTAGATGATGCCTTTGCTGTGCAGGAACATGAGAGCGGAGGTGATCTCTGCCGTGTAGAAACGTGCTCTCGGCTCTTCAAACTTCCTGGACTTCTGGATGTGAAACATAAGATCGCCCCCATTCACAAATTCCATCACAAAGAACAGACGGTCCTGAAAAAGGAAGTAAGGAGATTACATTTAAACACGTGCACACAAACCACAAGAGCCTCACAGCAGCTCCCGTGTTATTAAACAATCTAAGAACCCATGAACGTGGGCGTGCTGAGATTGCTTCAAGGACGAAACATGACTGCTTCGCATAAATTTCACGTCTTTTTAATGGATTCCTGTCCAACTTACCACACTTTAAAGTCAGCCGGGAAAAAAAAAACATACTGATCAAACCCATTAATCTTTCTTTCTCATTACAGGCTCCGGTCGATATATGATCTAGAAAATGAGACCCTGGGGAAAAAAACACTGCAGGAGAACGTTATGTACAAATCTGGCCGTGAAGCTTCCAGAAGTGATCAGGACCTTCAGCCACAGCTGACTCTTTTTAACTGCTCCGTGGTTTAGATTTGTCTGTTTTTTTTATCCTGAGATTATATGTATAATGTTTAATAAGAAATGTGCTGCACATGCAAAGCAGGCTGAGCTCTGTGTGTGGTCTAGCTTTACGGCTGAATTAATCTTTAACAGTTTCATTTTGACAGTGAAAGTGCTATTTTATCCCAAAAACCTGGTTCCCTGTTTTTACTTCACTAAATAAAGTTGTCCAAGGAGAATCTGTCTGTACTTGAACATTAAAGTAACCACAGATGCCATTTCCTGGGGTGGACATTTTAAATCCACAGCCAGTGAATGGTGCCTCTGGGCTTTCCAAGTTTAGTAAGACCTATCCTGTTTTGCAAGATATTCTCCAAACCTCCGTAAAATTGCTGAGCTAGACGTCGAATTACGCAAGATTAGATTCAGTGTTCAATGTTGTTTGTTTAAGACGAACAGCTGATGACAAACTGCAACACTGAAGGACAATTCTCCAAAGACATCATCATTTGGTAAAAGTGTCCACTTGCCACAACCCTCCTCCTCATCCCCTCCTCCATTCTTTCCATGCCTACTTATATTTTTCCATATTCACAAAAATAGGTCATATTTCTAATAATATCAATGTTATGACACAATTTAAAATCACAGATAATTTGACACTTTAATTTATTCACAATTAAAAGAAATGTTCTTGCTTTCACAACAAAACAGAAATTTTTAGTGATGCTGGTGGGACAAATGCTGTCATGCGTTTGTGCGTGGGTTTGAAACAGTGAGGGGAGCAGCGTCACTGATTCAATTCTCCACCACTACTGCTGCTCTATTTTGATCAGAGGTAAAGTAAGCTGGTGGCGGTTCCAATGAAACTAAAGCAGATTAGGTGTCCTGTTTGCACCAGAAAGTCAGGCTCTGCAAGCTGAGCGTCATCCACCTCCTCACAGCCTCTCAGACACGAGACTAGGGCACTGCTGCCACCTGCTGACCAGCTCATGCAAAGCATCATGGGATACTAAACCAAATGAGCAGAAAGATATTTAACAAGTGAATGAGGGAATGTCTCAGTGTTTTCTATGCTCACAACATTACATAAAAAAAAATCATATAAACGGCAAAATCTCTTCTCAGAATCGTTGAAAGACATATACCCTCTGAAAACTGTTGATAGCTCTTGTGGATATTACAGAGTAAT
>NW_019523986.1:13368-49229 GCF_002814215.2 Seriola lalandi dorsalis | reverse complement strand
GGTAGAGGAAATATTTCAGTCTGGTGTGAAGTGGCCGACCAGCCGACACTGACAACCCTAGAGCCACGCCTCTACCATGGGCTGAAGAGGAACTATTTGCCTTCACAGTAAAAACTTACCGAACCGTGACACAAGTACAAGTGTGTGTGTGGCTGTACTAACCAGAGTCTGGAAGCAGCAGTACAACTGTGTGAGGTAGGGGTGACAGCGAGCCAGTGACAGCACCCTCTTCTCGGTCATGGTACACTCCACATCGTCGTCCTGCAAAATTATGTCCTTTTTCAAGACCTTGACGGCAAACACCCGCTCTTTGTTGTTAAGTTTCGCCAGCATCACCTGCAGACACAACGTAAACACAGTCCGACAGATGAGTTTTCTCAGATTCAGCGTCACCTTGATGCCACCTGGGATTTGTTTATTGTTAGTACATTTATTCTGGTATTAGAAATACTGACTGATAAATAGTCAGTAAATGCCTGTAGATGAAAGCAGGTACATTTTTTTTCTAGTATCCATGCCCCTACATTTGGCCTTCTTTCCCATTCATCACCTAGGTCATCATTTCATTACACACAGCATTTCTTGTTATCATCTCTCATCATTCCCACCTTGCCAAAGCTGCCCTTCCCAAGCACTTGAAGGAACGTGAAGTCTGAAATCCCCAGCCGAGGGGTCTGCTGCTGAGAGTCTGTACTCCGTCTCCTTTCAGGGGGCACACTCACCTGACTTGGACTTCTGGCCTGTCAGGACAAAAACCAACAAATAAACAAAACACCAGTTACATTATCCTGATTCAAACTGCATTTAAGTAATATATACTTACTTTATATACTTTATACTCATTTGATTAATTCTGAAAAAAAAAACAAACAAAAAAAAAACAAACAAAACATCTCAGCCTTTGTACCATTGAGTTGCGTTTAGTGAGCCCTCCAGCCTGCAGACCCATCTCTGCAAGCCTATTGGCCAGTTCCACACTGTTGACCCCACAGTTTGGCGCAACGTTGCCTTTGCAGCGGATGTGAACATTCATTTTACAGACTGAAGAGAGAAACAACACAGACAGAAACACTTGTGAAAGAGACACCAGGACATTTGAGATCCTCATTTTGAATGTGAAAGTTACGATGGGTCTTACTTTTACAGTGCAGCCCCTGCCTGACTATTCCCCATAGCAGTGAGCCGCAGTGGTCACAGAAAGTGGGCGACTTGTAGTTGTGGATGTTGAACTTGTGAGGGACGTTGATGCTGAAGCCTTGGTTTACGGGTTGCTGAGAAGAGACACACTGATCTAACCACTGCGAATTACAACAGTATGTTCAACCATGTGTGTACATATTCTAAATAACCATAAATTGCCACATAGATTGCATTGTGAAAAATGTTTAGTTCCTACTGCTGTCATAGTGGGACTGCTTCTGTGTTTTCCTGCATTTTGCTTCTCTATGAATCCCCCAATTGAGAGAAACTTGCAGTGTTCAGCAAACTATTGTACAACAGAGCACAACAAGTATTTATAGCAATTTATGAAAATGCTACAACAAGCATGTGTGGAAAAGTACTGTATAGAACAATGTTCTGGCTCAGTGACCACCTCAAGACAGAAAGAGGAACCTGTACAGTCCGCTGATCACTGCAGGTGTTCATCAGAGGTGTGTGTGTGTGTGTGTGTGTGTGTGTATGAGGATACTGTCTTTATCTTAATCTTGTGTGCATCCTGCATTACAAAAGAAAACCCAGCTTGAAAGGTGTGAAATGCCAGAAATAACATGCTTTGTTACTGATCTGTCAATAACAGCATAGTGATACTGTTATTGAACAGGAACTCTGTTATTTAGTTGATTAAAGTGTGTAAACTGACGGTCAAACTGTTACCTGTTCTTTTGCTGGCTTCTTCATGCGTGGACACACTGTGACGACATGCTGGTGGCATCGTTTGTGAACCACACAGGTGCACACTGAAAAGACAACAAGTCAATGTCAAACTCAGAACTCATGCCTGTATGTTTAAGTAGCCGTGTCAAAAGGCAGAAGAGGAGAAAATAAAGTTGACTGACCTTGGCACTGGTAACCCTGCTTTCCAAAAACACCCCTATAACAGAGACAGAGACAGTCAGATCCAGTTTACAGTCTACACAGATACATGGAGGCAGCAAGTGATTCGTCCTTGCTCGACTGTCTCACCAGATGAACTCTTTGCAGTGAAAACAGAAGGTGGGCTGGCGGAGAAAAGTAGACATGAACTTGTGTCCGTTGACCTGGTGGATCCTCCGTCTCACGGCCCCCTGCCGCTTCCTTGTAAACTGCTTGTAGGTCTTCTTCTCTTTAACGAGGGCATCATCTAAAAACAAGATGAGAGTAAAAGTTCAAACAGTAAGAGAAGAGGCACTTTTGTCAACAAGTCATAAATCCATACACCAACTCCTCAGGACCACCTAAGAGCCAAAGTTTGAGAATTTAGAACTGATCACTGTTGCCATATTGTGGGATTTCTTTAAAGCAGCAACAATCAATATATAGTTTAAATTAAAATGGATCACATCACTACTTGTATATTAAATGGGTCAACTGTAGTGGCAAAAGAATTAACACATGACTCAGCAGGCCTCCTCAGCTCTACAGGGCTTTATGCATATTTCAGGTCATGGTTTTGGTTTTTTGACCTACAACTTTACTCTTTCGGTTCACTCTCATTGTTCCCAAAGCTTTTTCAGGCCACAGCAGGGAGCTGTTCTAAGCTTAAAAAAACAACAAAAAAAACACCAAACGCCCACTCTATACCACCTGCTAAGCATCGGCCAGCAGACCAGTTCCAAATGAAGGCTACTATCCATGCCTAAATTACTTTATGTGTTATTATTGGGTCCTATGTCAATTATTTCTTTAACTAAACGATGAATTATTTAGGACAAAAACCCAAAGATATTCCATTAAAAATGTTGTAAAAACACTGAAAAGCAGCAAATCAAGTTGGAACAAGCAAATACTTGGCATTTTGCTTGATAAATGACAACAAATTCATGATTTATCTATCAAATAAAAATTCATTGACAAATTGTTGTCAAATAAAAATTAATTGACAAATTGTTGTCAATGAATTTTTATTTGATAGATAAATCCAAGGCGAGGTCCAACATGCCCTGTTTTATGTTGTGAGGTTTTACTTGATGTCATTATTCAGTCCAACATGATGGACACCAGCTTGACAACAGTTGGTGATTGATGATTTTGCATATCTAAAAAATTTAACCAAATATTGTAATATTATCGTTATTTTTTTCTAGATCATAACACCCTAACTATTGCATAAAAAAAATGCATGCCACAATAAAATTTTAGTTTTTTTTTTTTTAAATTACTGAGAATACTGAGAGGGATTTGCTTAACTGTGACTTTAAGTGCATGTCTACATTTACCTTTGTACACATCTGCACAGTTTGGCTCTATTTAGCTCTCAGTAAGTGTAGTCGAGCAAGTGTCTATTCCGAGGTGAAAACCACACATGCATTACGGAAACTTGTCTACTGAGCCCCCTGAACGCCCCTGCAAACAACAGATCTGTGTGTGGTAGGGGTGTGAAAAGAGGGCTTTACAAGTGAGACTAAAATCCTATGTACACTGCACGACTTTTATCATATGCACATCTACAAAGTTTTACTCTAAAAAAGAAGTTTACAGTGGATACTGACAAGTGCAGAGCAATAATCAAATATTAGGTATCAACCTTCAGTGGAATCGTATCATTAGTATGGTAGTATCATAGTATAGTATTACCATCGTGGTATTAAACATTTGATTAGTTTATGTGATTTTTCTCATGTTTTCAATATGTAGATATGCAGTATATCCATGTCAGAAAATATTCTTTTAACACTGTGATATTTGCAGCTGTTGATATTCAGTGCTGTTCAGTGCCTCCCATACCCTCGTTGTGGGTTGTCACCACAGTGATGTGAAAACTTCTGGACAGTTTTTTTTTTTGTCTTTGGCTTGACCTTCAATGTTTGTACAGAGTTTTGTGACAGTATGGTGCTTTGCTGGAAAACAAACATCCCCCTGGACTCTGGACAAACAAATACAAAAACAACAAAACAAAAATCTCAGAATATGTGGTGTGTTAGGATTTAAGATCTTGAAAGTTCAGAAAATGTTGTGTTAAAATAGGTTGAATAAAACATAAAACAGCAAGGGAAAAACACTAGGGGAACCTTTGTTCCTGTGAGATTCTGGTCCATGTTGACATGACTGCGTCACCTCATTTCTGCAGGTTTGTCAGTTTCACATTCATGCCGCCAATCTGTTCTACCACATCCCGATTCAGATCTGGGACTGGGGAAGCCACTGAAGTTCACTGAACTCACTGTCATGTTCATTAGATCGATTTCAAGACGACTTCTGTTTTGTGACACTGCATTAGCATGCTGGACGCAGCCATTAGAAGATGGTAAATTGCAGCCATGAAGAGATGCACACGGTCAGCAACAGGACCCAGATGGTTGATTGGTTTTAAGGGCCCTAAATGTGCAGAGAAAATATTCCACCACCTACACCAACCTGGACTGTTGACACAAGGCAGGTTGGGTTCATGGATTCATGCCACTGAATCCTGCTTCTGACCACACCATCTGCTTGCCTGAGCAGAAATCCAGATTCATCAGACCAGTTCTGGTGAGCCTGTGCCCACTGTAGCCTCAGATTGCTGTTCTTGGCTGACGGGGGTGGAGCATGACATGGTTTTCTGCTGTTGTAGCCCACCATCCTCAAGGTTCAACATGTTGCACATACTGAGATGCTTTTCTGCTCACCACAGTTGTAAAGAGTGGTTATCTGAGTTACTATAGACCTTTCTGTCAGCTCCAACCAGTCTGGCCACAGTCAATTGACCTCTCAGAGAGGTATGATGGCAGCAGATAAAAAAAAAAGTGGAATTTAATCACAGACTTCTTCAATAAACGTTCAAGGTCACTTCATGCTTGTCTGATTTAAACCTCTCATTGGCTAAAAGATCCAGTGCATGTCCAAGAAACAGGTGTGCCAAACACTGATGCCTTCTGATGTCTGAGGAAAGCAAACGTTCCTCTCATCACAACAAATTAGATAGACAGCGCATACCAGCCTACTCAATTCACACACAAGTATCCATGTATGCATGTATGCAGTGTACACACACTTATTTTCAAAGCCTATTATTGCACATTTGAGCTTTAGGTATTCAATGGCCTGCATATAATAACAATTTAAAACTGCAGGCAGTGTTTCACAGACTAGAAAAGAGAAGACAGTGACTAAATGAGTCAGCATAAATGTTTAGCACTGCAGTTACAGAGTATGAAAAAAAAAAGAAGCAGAAGTGGGATGGTTATAATTAGTCTTGAGGAGAAACACAGGGCTGCATTTAAACCTACAGTAGCAGCCTTACCATCAGTGAAGGATCCATTAAGCGTAATAAGGACGTAGACCTTGCCCTCTGGCTCCAAGTCCATCTGCAGACACACAAACAAAAACGCACAATTATATTTCTGCACACAAGATACCCATATAGCTGATCCGAAACAGAGCAGATGTTAAGATCTATCGACTAAGATCTATAACTAAGGATAAGTAACAAAATCTAACATACAATAAACAAAAGTTAAATCCCCATAAAAAGGCATAATTGATGATTTGAAAGTATATTTGAAACTTAGAAAGAGTTGTTGGAACAAAGACGTTTTAGTTATAGGAACAGGATTAAAAGGGCATGTGAAAGGTGTATGTTTTTGACTTTGAGCATCATTCCTTCAGCTCTAGTTCACTTAAGATGCAGCTATGTAAACAGCATTTTTTTGCATACTTCGGTGTATACGTATTGTCTGGAGGAATTTGGACGCAAAGACAGCACAGCAGGCCAGGCAGGTTGAGCAGGTTGCTGAAGTGGTTATTACCTTATGTTCAGCTGTGAATGATGAAGTAAAAATACGTACAGCGCATCTTTTTCACAGCAATAGGCTGACAGAACAAGATACTTCCTGCAGCAACCACCGACTGGAAACTTAGGTCACTGTACCCTTAAATAAATGCATTAACGTTACACACAGACTCCGCCTGGAAAATACCCCTTGCCCACAAAACAGTGTGGCGTCAAATGTTGCCACTCAGTTGGCACATTTAGTGTAAAACCTTTATCTCAAGGAAGTGTTCATTTCACTTCTTCTCAAAGATGTCCACTTTTGTTCTCAGTAACCTGCTCATATCCTGTATCTCAATCTATAGTCCAGACTGAAACTCTGACTTGTCCAAGGTGAAGACTTCCTCTTTGTCTGTCATCTTTGGTATTTTCACCTGATAAAAAGAACTAAAAAGCTGCAATGTATTAGGGAATTTCTGAAATTTGTCTCTACTCTGACAAGACAGCTCAGCTGGACAAAAGGAGATATTTTTTCAAGTCTGTCTTTACCTTTTGTTGTTTGTTGTCAAATTCCCTCTTTGTGTTACTATCCCTCTGCTGCAACAAAGATAGTCATCATATTGGCTTTGGAATTGTTTAAGAATTATTTGACTTTAGAATATGGTTTTGGACAGGATGAGGACCCCCACCCTTCCTTCACATAATGATGCTGTAGTTAAAAAGCAGAACATTTAATGCTGCATCACAGAGGAGGAAGTCACTTTTTCTTTTTCTTTTTTTTAAGAAACTGGGTATGGGGCCCTTTTTAGTCAAGAAAGCACAGTACACTTTGCTGGAAAATGTTAAGGTGCCATATTAAACACTCTTTCAGTTTCAGTGCTCCTCAGAAAGACCTACTTCAAGTCTGAGTAACAACTCTCACACCAAACATACCTGAATAGTGATTATACCCAGCAAAATGTGAATGAAGGAGTTCAAATAACTGAGTAAAAAGTCAGAGATGACACAATGTTGTGTCAGGTGGGAGGCAAAGGAAACTGGCCCTGTGTCTAAATGTCATATGGTGGATGTCTCAGATGGATGATGTCAGTCCTGACAATAACTTCACTCCGAGTTAAAAGAAGGAGTTGAGTAACTAACAGATTCCGCTTACATTGAACTTATAAGCCATTCAACGGCAGCAAAGACACTCATCTTTTTGTGGGGTTTAAGGGCATCAAGCTGGATCATGTGCACAGATGAAAGGGGGAAAAGGGAATTAGAGCATCTGGATAAGAGCCAATAGAGAGTGAGTATTTTAACAGTGAGCCCTTGAGCACTGATCAGATGGTGGGAACACTGTGATAAACAGCAGTGTAGGCGTGTGGAGGCTTGTGCCTCATATGTGAAACAAACCAGCCCAGCACTTCTTCTCTGCAGCAAAGAACAAAAAGCCTTCACAGTTCAGATGTAGCGGATAACAACTTTTAAGTGTGCATCTTGAACTGCCAAAAGTCTACTGCACTAACCAATCACTTCTAAAACTACAGACCAAGCTCCACTTTCACACCACTTCCCCTCAGCGCTTGGGGTCTCAGTGAGGGTTTGTGCAAAGCAGTCTTCAATGTTATTTTTTGTTGTCGTTTTTCTCAATCTATTCGGCACTCGTCCAGATCAAAAATATACAGATTTTTTCACGTTTATGTATTTCTCATCTCCACACAAAACCAATTTATTTACATGAGCCATAAACCGTCACGCCATGCTAAGAGACCTTTCCACACCATGACAGATCAATGTAGATGTCTGGTGTGATTAAGTCAGTAAGGTGTTGTGGTGAGAATCGAGAATTTATTATTAATTTCTATAAAGTTATTAATTTATGTACATATAAGTATGTGAAATTGAGGCAGTTGTCTTTAATGTACAATAACATACAAGCTTTCATGTTTTGTCCTGTTTTATCTGTTTTACATTTACTGTAAACTCCTTGTTGTATACTTTTTGGTGACAGGCCATTGCTTAGTATATGATAACTTAAAGTTCAGACAATTTTGACAAATTTCTTTCAGGAAAAATGTGCTTGGTTGAAAGAACCTTTGTTGTTGTGCTTGAGGAGAATATGTCTGTAGAATGGAGACAAATCTGCATTTAGTGAGAGTGTTATGGTTCGTAGTCGATACCACCTCAGCCTGCTCCAGGCCTGGACAGGTTCAGGTTACACTCAGCAGCACCTGCAGTGGCTTATAGACCTAGAAAGATCAACGTAAGTGAGAAGAGGGAAACTCCAGTTTGAGCTAGCAGTTTTTGTTTGTGTCTGGAAGTGATTAAGACTTATACGATACTTTTTTTTTCATTTTTACCCTGAATTGTCAAGTGAGCATTAGAAATATTTAAGCACTAAAGTTAAGAAAGATTCTTATTCCATTTACACCTCAATCAACGAAGTACATTTAACAGATGATAATATATAAATATTCCAGTCTGCTTTTTGATCTTTGGCTCTTCTTCAAGTTTGTAATGACTTTCTATTGGCTGAAAATGCTGGTGATTGCTCCATCTTAGTTCTTTTGGACCTCAGGGCTGCTTTCAACACAGATCCACTGTGTATCCATAAAAGACTCATTGACAGACTGGAAAAGTGGGCAGGAATCACTGATGTGGCCTTAAATTGCTCCAGGTCCTTCCTAATAGATTTTCTCTGTGTGGATGGCTGGCTTAATTTCATGTGCCGCAAACTTATTCTCTAGTGTCCCCCAGGGTTCAATTCTAGGCCCTACTTTATTTTCCATCCATATGCTCCCTCTTGGTGACAATATCTACAAATATAAATGTCCAGTTTCACTGTTACTTTCACTGCTACGCCGACGCAAGACAGCTCTATCAAACCAGGTGACCAGTCTAACAAGCAGCACTCCACAAGCGTTGCTGAAATAAGATATTTGATGTCAGACAACTTCTTCCAATTAAATCATACAAAAATTATTTTAAAGAAATAAAATAAAAATAAAAATATTAACTGTTATTTAGCACTACCTGTATTGAAAACTGCTATACAAATAAAGTCTTTTATATAAAGTCTTATAAGTAAGCGTTACTTTGCCCCTGTGGTTACGCTTGTCATATCGTCATACAACTGTTCATACAGGGACGTCAAATGCTGTGCACTGTGGTGCAACCTGTCTTCATAAGCAGAATTAAAACCTTGCCAGAGCAGCAGCATGAATGGTTTCAGACCATATTCAATTATGATCACACTAAAAGCTTCTAAGCCATGTGCAATGAATGTTGCCCCAAGCTTAATAGCATGTTGCCTTTCCTGAACTTGCTTCTGAAATACTGTTCAGCAGGTGTCAAAGCTTTCATGGAGAAACTGCAATATTACTGTGTAAAGAATAGGACCTAGTACATAGGATTTGTGGTAACTTTAGGTGTTTGACCTTTCTCGTATAACTTTAACTGTAAACACAATATGGCTATTTTCAAGTTCTTTGATTAACAATATTCCACTACTACAACGTCAACCTCAGGCTCCGGTTTTTGCCATTTAACCATGAGGCTATTGCTTCTTGGAGTTAAGGTTGGATTAAATCGAGACTGTAAAGGGCCACCAGGCCTACTAGGGCCCCAAAACCAACTCCAATGCATGTAAACTGATCTTAGTTATTTGATTGGTTAAATATTTGTCTCAGAATTTGCACCACTTATGTGCAATAACAACAAAGTCAAATCCTGCATTAGTGTCTGACGTTGTAGAGGGGCTCAATGTTGAAACATCTACTTTCACCTCCTATTAATATTGAGCTGACATGGAATATTTGAAGTTGTTTTAAATCAAATTTGTGTGCATGAACGACACATTGAGCACCTGGGGCCAGGTATTGTTCTAGCATAAGAGTATTGCTTGGTATCTGGGTCTCTGATAGGGTTGGGTGAACACCTAGTGATATATTGATACTGTTAAAATCAAGTCTTCTCTTTTTGAGTACTGATACTTTCATCAATGGTCAGTACAGATCAACAACCTGTTTAAGCTATATTCAAGAATGGTCTCCAGAGGTCAGTGCCCCTTTGGTTCAGGGTGCTTGGACCCCAGTATACGTGCTGGCAAATTTAGTTTACTGTCTTGTGTTTTAATGCATGTGATGCAGCACATTCAATTAATGAATCATATATATATATATAGTAGTGTCTGTGATTGTAGTCCTGCAATTACTCAACACTGGATTAAAACCACATTTTGTGATATTGCCCATCTCTGCTCTCATATGGGTGGTGGGGCGGGGATCGGTCAATAGGGTCCCAACAGGAAATTTGTGTCCCCGGGCACCCTTATATGTAAATCCGGCCCTGTTCAGACTTATGAGGCTGCACAACACGTTTACCTTGAAAAAATGATTTTTCACTCACCCATCCCTCGAAAATCTCTCCTGTGTTGGAGGATTTGATGAGGTCTTCAAACTGAATGGTGCAGTTGGCCACAAAGTCATCATATCCGATTGGAGTGTCGTGGAAAACCGCCAGCTCGATTTGTTTCGCGTCGTTCACGTTGAGGCAGAACTCCTCGTTGTAAGTCGGCATGTTGGTTTTCTGTTTGGTGTGAGTTTGTCCAATTTTGAAGTCGTCCACCTTCACCACAATGTAAGGGTCCAGGGCTGGAGCAGCTTTATTGAAGATGACAGTGTGGCGGAGGGAGAAGGTTGTCGGCTTCAGGTCCACCGCCTCACCAATCCGGAGCTTCAGATAACCGTTAAACTTCATCTTTGTTTCTTTGTTGTTCTTGTTGTTGTTTTTTTAATCTAACTAATTGAGTCTCACGCGGAAAGTAAAAAAGCATTCAAAAGGCGAAAAAATAAAACAGTTGTTAAAAAACCATTCACGGCTGCTATACATAAACAATGACCAACAACAATGCTACAATAATTTCATAGTTATAATTTCTATATACCAATTTGGCGTCAGCTCGTGCGCAGCATTACATTCATCCTGACTTGTAACTTGTTCCTACTGAGCTCCCGCTTCCCAGCACAAACGTTTGCTGTCAGCCGACAAAAACGACGTCTTGTTTGTGAACCTGTTTCAATAAGTTTCAGTAAATAGGAAGCCACAACACTGACATGCCAAACAGAGGGAGAACAAGTTCCGCATAACTTGTCACGTAGCGCGCACGCGCGCGCGCGCACACACACACACACACACACACACACACACACACACACACACACACAGGACATAACTTCTCAACCTGTCACTGGTGGTTTGGTGTGTCACATGGCTGAATTTGTAGTTCTTGTTTGGAGAGAGGCGTCTGGTACTATACTGACCAAGATGCATCGCGCTGTTCGCTGAAGGTATTGTGATTGCTCACCTGTCCTGTGCTGAGTGAGAACATACCGCCACCTGATGGCAATTATAGTGAACTACATGACCGGACTACAAGTTCTTTTTCTTTCGTTCGTTCTTTCTGTCTTTCTTTCTTTCTTTCTTTCTTTGATAACGCATTTGTACTACATATCTGTTATTAAGTCATTCGATATACAATAGACCATCACTGTTACTATACCATTCTATATTATCTTATGCAGTATAATTAGTATTGTATGCTATTTTACTGTATACTTTCCTATACTTATTTTGTGTATTACTTTAATTTTGATTTATAGTGAAGCGCTCCTATTTTTAATTTCTATTTTTAATTTCTAATTTCCTGTTTTTTTCCCTTATGCATCTTTTCTCCTGCTGCTGTAACACTTGATTTCCCATCAGTGCTTTATCCTATCTTAAAATTTAATATGTCAATACACAGATAAGTAAATTAATAAATGCATAAATAAATATACAGGTACATATATGAACTGAAATTAGCAAATTTGTATTTTAATATTATCTTTTATTTAACACCATGATAAGAGATGTAGCTACTACTGAGGTTGTGTCCTTAGTGTTGTGTCTGGATATTTGTGACAGTTAATTATCTACAGAGGAGTACATATCCTACAATTACAAGCAAATTACAAATGGTGGATTTTGGAAGCTGATTCAGATATTTTCTAGACTAAATATCTTTACATTTTACTGCTTTTTACAAAAATGTTAGATTAGCTTTGGAACCATATTTAAGGATTGAGTTCCCTTAAATAGCAGTTGGCAAAATAGTTTCTCCTTATGGCCTTTTACTCATGTCGCATATAAGCAGATGGGATTTCTCATCTATGTTAGAGAAATTAAAAGAAAAATTCAATTTAAAGGGGCAATCCAGCAATGGAAATTTCAGTTGCTAATGGGAAAATAAATTCAGAAATGATGGCATAAGACAAATATTTGCAATAAATTAATTTCATTCTTTATTTTTTTCCCTAGTCTGTCCTCTTAAATGCTGCTGTATTATCCATGCTATTCTCCCTCTCGCTCTCTCTGTCTGTGCTGTGCCTGCTACATCCATAAATGCCATGATCAAAGTCTTCACTTTATTGGTGTTAGACTTGACCTCTCACCCAACTCTGCCAAATGTCAGCGCTCCACATCTCTCTCCTCCAGCTGTTATGAATAAAGAGCCCAGGTCCCAGATCTTACACATCCCTGGGATACAGACTGTCTTGTAAACAACCTCTCAGACATGACCTTACTGAGCGGAGAAGGTTGTAATTGTGAAGCAGGCAGATAGTGGATTGCCTCAATGCAGGAGTGTGAATACACTCTCAGCTATAAGCAGCAAAGGCTTGAAACTCTCTGTCAGACATAGTAGGTTAAAGTATAACACTTTTAGAATTCATGCTGCAGATCACCTTGACCAACAGGAGTAAACATTCTAGTGTATATTCACTCTAGCTGCCTGAATTAACACCTAAGAGTCAAGGTATTTTAATGGCATTTTTTCGTGTTAACAGTATAAGAAAGATCATGAGTGTTCCTCTTTCCAGTAAAGCTCCTTCCACTCAAAGCTGTTTTGTTGAACTGTCCAGCAGAGGGCAGAATAAGACTGATAAACAAATTTTTTCATTTTTTCCCCCTCACCCTCTACCCCCTCTTCCTCTCTGCTTGCCTCTCTCTTATGATGAAGTAAGTTTAAAAAAAATAAAAAATGTTAAACTTCCTCTCTCCCTTGTTTTCCCCCAGAGCCAGAGCTGGCATTTTTACAGTCCAGGATGATTTGTAGTTTCTTTGTTCTACCGGCGGTCCTCCCTCTTTTTCTCCCTCTGTCTGTCAACTCTGTGGCTCTTTGCCCTGCATCGTCTAACTTTCTCTCTGTAAGTGGTTTTCATGCCCGAATCTTGACTTATGCACCCGTGGACAAACTCAACATGACTGTAGACATCTAAGTGAGAACACAGACTTGTGGGCTACATGTGTATATTGTACACACATAGACACGTGCATGCCTTAGATAGATAGACAGGCACGAATACATACAGTACTAGTTATATATCTCTTCAACATGCCAAAATTTTATTGTACACAAGCATAACGCCAGCTACCAAAAGCCTCCCATATTTCAGAGCAGACTGATATGACTTAATTTCAGCCACCTGTAGAGTTTCCACATTCACTTCACAGTCTATGCTCCAATTTATGTCTGTGAAACCCAGGACAGCTCAATCCTCTGGCTCCCTGCCCAGGTACACCCTATAGCTGCAGCTAATGAAGCATAGCATTGGTGCCAAACAGGGCAGTGGGGAATAAGGAAAGTATGGCCCAGATACGACGAAACCTGTTCCCAACTCTTTTGACCCCAGTGAGAGAAATCCTATGGGGCCAGTATACATCCCCACCACACCTTCTGAACCACCACAAACTCAATTACATCCATCAGTCACTGAGTCCAAGCACCAGAATTAACCTCCATCCTACAGTCACAAGATCGCAAACCCCTCCTCAGGTAAGGCTGTATAGAAACCTACATGCTCTACTCAGCCACACATGCGCACGCACGCACACACACACGCACGCACGCACACACGCACACACACACACACACACACACACACACACACACACACACACATCCCAGGGGCTCTACTGTGTGGAAGCCAAGGCACTCCATAAATCACACCTGTAAAAGCTGATTTGGTACTAAACATGCTTTATTCACAAGTGGTGTTTACTGCCACTGCTCTACCACAGGAAGACATGATTTAGGATGGCATTATTCTGCAGAAATTACACCAAGCTGTAGTGGTAAGGCCAAATGACTTTGTGTCATGTTTTGCTGATGATACTGGTTTTAAAAATACAGTGTTTTTGTCAATTTTTGCCTTTATTAGAGCCAATAGGAAATAAAGGCATGCAACATAGGTCCGCAGCCAGACTCAGACAAGGAACACTGACATTACATAGTCGGTGTCTTAAACCCCAAAGCCATCATTACCGCCTGATACCCTTCTTTATCAGCCGATTAAATAAAAACAGCAGAACAATCCTGGTCAGTTTGGAGGGTGTGTTTTTTGTAAGACAGATGAGAAGAGGAAAAAGGGGTCGACAAAAATAAAGCGTGGTGTTGTGAAAACTGGAGGAATGTAACTGTGAGAGTGGTCGGAGCTGTGTTGGACAGCAGAGCAGAGCATGGAGGGTTGTGGTGGTGGGGGGGACTCTGTCACAGCCCCTCCAGGGTAATTGGCTCCAGATGTGAGGCAGCGTGGCCCCTGCGCCAGCAAGGCGTCAGGGCCGCATTAAGAGCTCAGCCCAGGGCTGATGGGATCGCAGAGAGACGAGCTCACCCCCACTCATCACCCCAAAAACACAGACTGAACCCCATACTGTGCTGCTGACCACTGGGCCTCCTTCAGTATCCTTCCGAACTCTCAACCCCTCCTCATCATCTGGCAAAATAACTCTAGCTACTACTCTATAATAGCTCTGCAATACTTTTTAACACATCATGAAATCCCCCTTTTCTATTTACAGAAGACATATTTCACTCTTGACCTTGATTTCGGTGCTGACAATTTAAATCTCTGTCATTCTCTCTCCAAGGTTTATTATGTCTTGGTGACCGTGGTGACAGCAATCTTGGAGTTGGAGAATTTTTCTATCATTGTGCTGCTGCTATTGTGTTGAGCCAGACTGTGGACTGACAGGTGATGAGTGTGTCAGGCAATTCTTCCTCTGAATGCGGTTTCAAGAGTCCCTCTTCAAGACAGCAACGTGTTTGCTGCACACAGTTGTTAATGAGTGGAGTCTTCAGTGTTTTGGTGAAAGACAGCTTTGAACAAACTGTGGTTGTCTGACATTCAAAGTGGAGGTAAGGCGAGGGACATGTTGTTGACCTGTTGAGTGTGTCTGAGACACACTAAAGCAGAAGCAGATAACAATATCCAGACTCTTAATGTTATGCATTAACACCAGTGAAAACAAACACAGCCTGTTGAGCTGTTGTTGTATGAGATAATGCTCCTTCCTTCCTGTTACAAACAGGCTTTGTTAGCTGAAGGTACTACTTTCCTCAATCGTGGGCTTTTATCAACACAATTTCTTTTTAAATGAAAAAGATCACGAGTGTTAAAAGAGTAAAGTCTACTATGACTGGAGCTGTCTCAAAAAGAGTCCTCAAAGCAAGAGCAAGGAATGCTCTTACTGTGACACAAAGACCATGTTTACTGATAGAGCATGGAAATCGATTAAAAGCAGAAAAGCAGCATGGAGTGATGGTAGACGGAGGAAACGTAGAGAATGGAAGGAAAGAAGAAAAATTAGATGGAGAGCACTTCATCAGTGATGACGCTTGCGTATTGATGGCATTTGCTTAGTTGCAGCCCACCACCATGACTAACAAGGAAAACCACTCATCATGCCAACCAGCATTAAAAGGCTCATGTGAAAAGACCCTTGAAGCACCTTTCAGCCAGGAATGCCTGTTCAACAAGATTATGTGGGTAAACAGAAAGCAGATGTTGTGCCTGTTCTCAGCTCTGCTACAGTTTCTGATGTCCACTACCTGTGAAGGCATGTTGCTCTGATGTTGTCCTTGAAACACAAACAGGAAGTGGAAGTGGAATACTGCACTGACTCTTCCAGTTTCTGCCAGTACTAATCTGTAGGGGGCTACAACACCTCACCACACAGTCAAAGTCAAAGTGAATAAAAAATTTTTGTCAGATGAGGCCAAGTAGCCCTCCATCAACCTTGTCCGTCAAATTCCAAATATTTTCTTATTAATGGTTTGTAAACTGGATGTTACTTAATACTAATTGTTAGGGGATATTGGTTTCACCTTTTTTTTCAAACAGTTTAGTTGTCAGTGTTATGGTCGGTCAAGTTTGCATTTAGCACCGCCACTTGTGCAAGTAGCAAGACAGTTAAACCATTTATCTATTACTTTTAGTTATTTCCTCTGTTTCTTCATTACTCTTAGCTAATTGTTTATTCATTACATTCATTAGGCTACCTGTAGTTATTTCAAACATTAATTCATTAGGCTGCCTGTAGTTATTTCAAACATTAATCCATTAGCCTAGTTTTAGTACTTTAGGGTACCAAAACAATTTCTGTGGTAATCCGTTAGCATACGTTTCGCTTACCATTTAAACTATTTATCCAATATTTTTAGCGAACATAACACATCTTAACTCTTCATTCACTAGCCTGCTTTTGGGTAATTATTTAAGCTGTTTATTCATTAGCCTACGATCAGTTATTTCAACTATTTACTCTTTACTTTTAACTATTTGAGCTGTTTATACACTAGCCTACATTTAGTATGCCAACCTCTGTTTGTTGGATAACCAGTTTTCATCCATTTCTAATTGCAAAATGTTGCAACAACTGTCTCACATTGCTGGGCATAAGGTTATTGTAGATTTATTCAACATCATCATCACACCATTTTGTAATTGGCTGTTTATTGTCTTCTCCTTTACACAAATATATGGATAAGAATTTAATCAAATCACAACTGCTATTTTTTTAGTTGAATTAGTTACTGCTTAAGTACCCCATGGGATTGTTACCCCTGGTTGGGAATCACCGATCTGTTCCCTGAAAGCAGCGTCATCAAACAAAAGGATATCAAACTTTATCAAAGGGCAAACTATGGACACTGGGATCAGTTCCAGCTGTTACCCAAAAATCCTGATTTCCAACAACAAAAAATAATTTTCAAAGAACACAGGCAACACCTCTTAAAACAATACAAGAGCAGCGGCTGCCAACAGGGGTTTAATTTCAGCCCACCATCATTCCTCCGCCTCTTTCCATCCTTTAACCATGGGAGATGGTGTTGTCATACTGCTGGACATCGGCCCAGGGTGTGAGTGAGTTTAACTAAACAAAAACAGTCCCACCCGGGGCTAAGGACTCATGCCCCAGTCAGACCTCCATAAAAACAGCTCTGGTCTGTGTTAACATGCATGTTTCCAACAGATGATAAAACTGGGAGAAAACTGGAGCATCTGGTTATCTCTTCCTAGTTAGACTTTCATAACCCAAAAGAGGAATGTCAATGAAATGAAGATAAGATGGACTGCTGTGAACAACGTCTAACACTAGGTGGTAATCTTGTGCTGTGTATGGGTTTAGCTCAGTGGTTCCCATCTGAGAGAGCATGTATGGGAGCGTCAGACGTTATTTCATTCCTGAAAAAGCTTGTTTCGACGGATATGGTGACAGACGACTGATGGTGGTTGCTGAAGTGTTGAACAACTACAAATCACACTTAGATACAGACAGGTGTAGTAGCTTTCACATTTAACTTCTACATTAAAGAAAACAAACCGTACAATAACTTTATAAAACACATTGTTGAAGATTAAACCACCGCTATCATGTTTCAGATGTCTATGTGTTGTTCGCATTTCAACCAAAGCTTCTCCAAGCTTCTCAGATGGTTTCATTTAACTTCTTATTCTATTTTAACCAGAATTTCACAAAACAATGAGAGAAATCCAAAGAATTGATATAAATTTGTGTAGTTGAACTTCATTGTTCCCACCCCATTAATCATCTCATGACGCCAGATTTATCTTGTGGCCCAAGGAGGAACCAATAATTTATCTAACTGTAGGCTATGTAAAAAGAGTTAACATTAGCCACAAGTTGTACTTTGACCAAGTACAACAGGAACATGCTACTTACACACTGATGCAAATGATAACATATACAGGCTAATAAATGTAGCAGTCACAGGTTTACTTTTGAAATTTTGCTGATAATATTTTTTTACTTTTACTTAAATAGGAGTTTGAATGCAGGGCCTGTAATGTTTTTACATTGCTGTACTGGTACTTAAGTAAAGGATCTGAGGACTTTCCAACATACATACTCAGTGTTGATAGTTGTGGTGCACTTTATTCATAGGAGTGTCCTTCAGAGCAGTGGATGGAGGCCAGGGATATTTCCTGCACTGGGGAACCTCCTTTAAGGGGGCGTGAAGAGTGGGCAGCCACTTCTTTCTGGATGGGCGGCGGGCCGGTCTGCCTAATTCCTTAGATTAAAAGCAGCAGTCGGGTGACCGTAGGTTCCATAGGCAGCATGAAGACAATCTAAACAGCATCATGATGAGAAACGTACCGAGCATGTGGCTTTCATTAGCTACAGGCTGAACCCACATTACAACACTGAGGAGCGGGTCTCAATGTCAATACTGTGCCTGTCAATCAAACACACAGCCATGAATGTGACATGATAGACTGATGAGCTTGCCACAACACTGATAAAGACATTTCAGCGGTTAAATGAGCAAGTTGACATGTCAGTGCATAAACAACTTTCCCTTTTATTAAATGCCAATAATTTGAAGACTAACTGTCAATTATTTTACATTATAACCGCATGGAGTATGTTGTAATTAACTGGTCCAAACAAAAACACATTCATTAAAGCTTTCAAAGTAGCAGCAGCACCATTGAAACCCGAGGTTTGGACCATAAGTGGAGTGGCAGATCAATACATAGATTAAAAGATGAAAACAAAAAGCTTAAAAGAAAAATCCAAGAACAAAATAAAGTGAATAAAATAAAAACACTTGGCACTTGCCATAAATCAGGGAATGTAAATTAGTCACTATGATATGCAAAAAATGTGAAACGTGCCACAAACAAAATTTAAGAAAGCAGTAAACCTGACACATTTATGGATCAGACTTAGTCAATAGCATTTTTCAAATGCTTGTAGTAGATTGTATACATAAGGTGTATGATCATCCACACAGAACAACACAATGGCTGTCGGGGGGGGGGGGGGGGGGGGGGGGACGACGACTTAAAAGATAACGGACAACTTGCCTGACACTTTTTGTATTGTTCTGTACACACAGACACACTCAACTCACTCATCTTTTGTTTCAGGCCGCTTAAAAACACAAAGATTGCCCTGAATCACATATAGTAAAGTTGGTACTTGGAGAAAAGCTGAGAAAATTAGTGAGTAGAACATGAAAAGTCCTTGTTTTGTTTTGGCTTGTATGTACTTGGTTTCTGAGTTAGAAAAACACACTAGTCTAGTGTTGAGAACAACTTCACCATAAATAATCTGCCTGAGGTAATTCAGATAAACATCTGTCGGTTCCCTTTTCTTTATCCAGTATTCAGTTTCTTTGGCACACTTTTCCCTCTCTTTGCTCTTGTGCTTGATTTGGAAAAGAGAGATGGGGGTTAGGAGCTCTGTGCCCATGTAATGACAATGACAGAGAAGCTGATGAGTCCCATAATAAGGCCAAAGACCACCAGAAGTATAGCCTGGAAACATAAAGAGCACAAACAAAGCAGTTAGCATCATCACCTAAATGGAAATGCTGAAAACAACATAAAAGGTAAGCACTGTGTTCAGCGAGCAAACTGGCTCAAAGTGTTTTTGTAGCTCAATCTCAGCAGTATTTAAGTTATATGTTTAATTTGTATTTACCCCAATGGAGTCAAAGGATCTGAGAGGTTGGCTGCTGATCTTAAGGTAGAAGATGCCGGGGAAAATAAACAAGAGGCAGCTGGATGTTGTCGATCCTGGGGAAGAAACAGGAAAACCTTTGAAGTGCACAGACAACGCGCCCCGTGTCTGATGATAGTGGCTTCATAAACTGTTTCAGCAGGTCTGCACCATTAATTATGTATGAGCAGATATTGTGATTTTAGCCACCACGATCAATAATTGTGGACATCTTTGCTGAGATCACAGCTGCTTTTACCGTCTGCTGTAGTTGAAAACAGATCAGAATATCTAAAAGGTCACAGTTAAGCAAAAATGGCTGTTTGTAAAATAACAAGACTAATAGGATTTATAAAGACCATGCTATCTGGAAAAACAAACATACCCACTACTCCGAACACATTTCTGATATCAGGGACAAAGATGGCCAGTATCAGCACCACACCCAGGATGGTTATAGTTGCAATGATGTGGCTCAGCCAGGAGAAGGGACGTCCTCCACATAGCAGCAAGATCACGGCCTTACGGGCCTGAAGCATACACAGAAAGATAAAGCTCATTCAAATTCAAATAAACTGACAGAGGATGTGCTGTGTAAATGATTCTGACCAAATGTCTCATAAGAGGAAGACGTAAACTGGAGTGGTGTTGTAACAGGACTGGAAGGATGAGCTGGTGACACTGCAGTTTAAGTTATGGCATTTCACATCAACATTTTCTATATAAACATTTAATAAATGGTTTATATCACAACAAAATGTAGTTATAAGATGATATAAAGACATTTGAAGTGTTTATTAATGTCTGTTTACATTGTAAATACATAAATTATTTTTTAAGATTCTTAAAAAAGTGTGTGTGGGGGGTAAACAAGTAAACTGAGGAAAAAGGAAATTATGAAACTTTTTTTGTTTGTTTTTACTTGTATAAAAAGAATATTCGGTCTACTCACAGGGAAGTGAATGAGTGGTACAGTCAGCAACACAGAGAGGAGGATGGCCAGCCGAACCGTCATCACCATGATGTCCCGCGGCAGGTACGTATCGTAGCCAAGCATCAACTCTGAGTTCACGTGAGCTATGAGCCCGGGACAGAAATAGAGTGAGGGTACAATGCGAACAGATAAGACAGGGTTTTGAAAAGTAGCAACAGTAGTATCCGTTACTTTGATTTGTGTCCCTACAGGCTTACCATAGAAGGTGAGGTAGCCAAACAGTGCAGAGATGAGGTAAAGCAGCAAGCTGAGGCTAATACCGACATTTGTAACGTTCTGCATCCTGGTCTTGGTCGGTCTGAAACACACAAGGAGATATTCATTTCACATAATCGTAACAGATATTGAATAATAAATCCAAAGAGTTAAATTAAAGAGAGTGGAAGTAAAGGTAGAGCTGAGGGGCGGCGGTGCTGACCGGTCCAGTTCGCAGTAGATTGGTAGGATAGCTGTGTGGCACAGAAAGGAGAAGGCCATGGTGGGGATGGCGTAGGCGCTCTGCAACACACATCAATCAGAGCACAGCCGTCATTAACAAATTATAAGCTTCCATTGTAACACAAGGGTGAGGGGGCAGGTGGGTCATGGTATGGCCTGTGTATTAGTGATTATCATCTGGGTTGCAGAGTGTGAACTCTCCTGAATACATTTATTCACATGAACGTAAATGTGCATATCTAAATACCATGCAAGTGTAACTGTTAAGGATATTGTCTCAAAACAGCATCAAGCTGTGTCTGAACAAATGCAACCAACATGTGCTTCGTGTAATTCTGCATGCCACATGTGCATTTGGCCTTTACGTGTAACATACATGTGAGTATAGAGTTTGACTTGTCAACAGACAAACCTACTTTCAACAGACTGTCACTACCACCTCACAGGTTTTGTGTGCAGCACAGAGAAAACACTGCTTTCAAATACGTACCTCACTGGAGATTACAAAGAGTTTGGGCGTACACTCTGAGTCAGAGGAATTTGATATCTGGAGAAACAAAGAGAGAAGAGGGAACATGTTATTTCTGAGAGAAGATGACTTCTCCAGTGCTGCTGAAGATGAGAGAAACATAGAGCTATTCCACTGCCTGGCTTTAGAGCAAAACGGAAAACAACCTTCTAAATTAACCCATGCCACATCTGAAGTTATAGTATGGTCTGTATAATTCCTAAAGGTCAGAGTTCATTTCCAGGCTCAGGCAAGGTCACTTGGACTTCCTTGCCCTCAGGACTGGCACCATTCACCATACACACTTCTCTGCAGCCTTCTCTGGTCCCCATCAGCCAAGGCCGACCCAATCAGTAAACCCAGTCCCCTGGGTTTTCCTCCTAATCCTGTGGTCGTGACCGTCTGCTCCAGCCTACCTACCTCAAACCTGGGGTATTTTATGTATGTGTGTTTGTGTGCACGTGGACAAGCATAGAAGGAAATGGGGTGGGGGGGGGGTGTTGCTGTTACCTGGAAGGCTCCTGAAAATGTAGTCATATTGTGAGGCAGTGGGCAGGGGATGGACCATTTTTTGACAACAACCTGGAGACAAGACAACACAACGAGTCATTAACAGAAGAGTTGAAAAAAAAAAAATTAGGAGGGGAATATTAAAACTCACCACAACAGCAAAGTACAGCATGAAGAAGAAAGCCAGGCTACTGGTGTATCCCAGGAAGCCTGTAATGGCAAGAGACATTATCTGGTAAGAAACATTAGTTTGAAGCAGTCAGGGCAGCATGTTATTGGATCGACTTACTCACCAATTTTAGGCAATATTGACAAAGGTAGAACAACACAGAGTGTGACTAGGATCAGAAGCAACCTGCCATCGTCATACCAGGAATTTCTGAAAAAGAAAAAAAAAAAGAGAGAACATGAACTATTAAAGGCCGATGTTCACCCACATTTCTCATGATCGTCTCCCTGGTTCTGAAACGTCAGGGATGGCAGAGATGAATTCTTGAAAATGGACCGGCTCTGGAAATTTGTCTCCACTTCGTGCTCAAACACAGAGCGACAGATTCATCATGTGGTACGAATTAAGGGCTTAGGCTCTCGCAAACCAAAACAATTATGTAATTCACATGCAAACGTTGTGTCGCTCCGTCAGATGAGACCACATTTCACTTGCCGGGCTTTTGGAGAGGGGGAATAATATTTTCCTTTGCTGAGGGATAGCCTTGGCGGTTTATTCAGGATTGGGGAGCTCGAGGAGCAGGAGGAGGAGGAGGAGGAAGAGGAGGGGCAGGGCTCGAGGTGACACATGTGGAAGGCATGCCGGCTCCGCTGGGGTCGGGGTCGGATGGGAAGGGTGCTGCCTGGCGCTGCTGTATGTTGGACCGCAGCATGGGGTCATGGGGGACTGGCTCCACCGCTCTTTATGGGGCTCCCACAGTCAGCAGCACCTGCTCTGACCACATCAACACCCACTGACCCCTGTTTGGCAGTTTCACAGCTGTGGCGTTTCCATAGGCGCTGATGGATTTGTCTCTGCGTCTACACTGTTCCTTGCCTGTAACTGGATGTCAGGGAGACCTCTGCTCTGACCTCGACTCTCTTTTGTCCAATCACTTCTACTCTAACCTAAGTTTAGCTGAAGCACTCGACCGCAGCTTAGCTAACCCCCTTCTCTACTTTTACAGACTGTTATGCAGACGCAGGGATGTAAAGAAAAAAAAAAAAAATCCACCACCATTAAGATCCATTCTCAGGAGGCTTGAGGCTTACTGCAAAGGCTCTGGATACCTAGAAGACCCATGAAATGTGGAACATTTCACGGTATAACAAGATGCAGGATAGCTCTCAGTTAAGGTTGGGCTATGACTGCCAATGAGTCAATCTCCAGATAGTGTTGAAGATCAGCATAAATCTGGCAAATGCAGCACAAACCCAGATCCACAGCTGTCTACGTCTCCGGCCTTGTTACTAAACTTAAACGAGACTGGAGAAACTTAAACAGGACATACACTCAGTTAAAGCGGATGAAGACTAAAAGGCTGAGCACAACTGTGTTTTCACTCTGCCGTGTTATAATAAATGAGCCAGAAAAAAAAGAAACGCGTTTTAATATAAAACAACTTGTTTATTTAGACTTTGAGTGAATTGAGTGAGTGTCTGTTAACATCCCAAAGCCACTCATTAACAGAAATGTTTTGTTTCCCTCAGCAGTAAGCTGTAATTAGAATGGCAAAATTGATATCCCCTTGTATCAGTCTGATTCCGGGGAACATGTGCGAGAGATTTGGGGGTGAAAGGAGAGCACTAATACAAAGCAGCTGTGTGTGGAAGATTCGGATGTTGACGGATTGGGCTGAGAGCAGCTACAACTCTTGCTTAAACCAGTGTGGCCAATAATAAAGTGATAGAAGTTACATTCTTGGCCAGGGACTTTGCTCTGAGGGCTCGTCCACATAGGCCAATGAAAGACACAGGCTGCTGCTGAAGGGTGATGAATGGCTCTCTATCATAAATACATTTCCTCTGGGCATGCTTCATGCTATACAACACAGAGCACAAGTTTCCCTCCGATCGCTCACAGACCAAGTATTAGCAGTGTGCTGTGGTTTGGTGAAAGATCTTCTTCCAATGCATTATTCATGTGTTTCTCATTGGTCGTCTAATTCCAGTTTGTGTAGCTTTGTGGCGCAGAAGTGTCAAATTTGGTTCTTGAAGGCCAAAGGTATAATCTACACTATCATGGGAACAGGAATGATTCATTTGTTGTCTTAGTGCAGGTAATTTAAAAGAATAGCTTGGTTCCACTTGCAGCTGTGACAGATTTTGAGCCAAAATGTTTAATGGGTGAAGGAGCTCACAGAGCTATACACCTACCCTGCGTTGTCTGGGCTCAGGAAGCTGCTTATGGCTGCAGGAAGCTCCGACTTCAAGATGAACAAATAAGATGACATAGCTGAGGGGAGGGAGAAAAAAAAAAGGTTCAGAAAGTGTATATTTTTCCAAATCAAATAAACAAACAAAAACAAAGCACACACTCAGAACAAACTAGCAAATCATAAACACAACAGACGACTGTTTCCCAGCCCAAGGAAATGGAAGGCAGGGTGGAGGGGGTGCCGCGGCTCTGAGTTAATGCAGATGGGTGGGGCAGGCAGCTCAAGGGGATAACCAGCAAAGCCCTCAGTGCAGAGGAGCAGACATTATGCAGATCTTCCAATTGCTGGAGACCGGGAGTAGAAGCCAGGATGCAGAAGTGCGAGGGGGGAGGAATGCTAACAATAATGATCTCTGACGCTAATCCAGGTATTTCTCCCCCTTCTCCACCTCACGAGGGAACAGGATATTATCTGAATCTGACGGGTTCCAACATACTTCTCCGGACGCTCAGACAGCCAATGAGAAAAAGGGATTGGAGTCACTTCCTGAGGGTCATTTCGGCCCCCAAAACAGGAGGAAAAAGGGAAAGGGATTGCACCAGGAGAGGGGAACATGTTTGGTCCGAAACAGGGATTCAGATGCTGTGTGTGGTCAGTCACAAAGGGAGATAATGTTCAGGGATTTAAAGTTGTGAAGCCAGGCATAGCCAGAGTTAGCTGGGACCTTATTGCCCCCGGGGCAGATCTTGAACTCGCCGTTAAATAAGCCTAGACCATAATCTCTCAGATCCTGTATTTGTTTATAAAAGAAAATTCCTCCAAAAACCCTCCAGCCCACACAGACTCAAGGACGCTAACTCTGAGAATAACTATTGCCATTTATAAGCACTAAAATCTGTCAATAATGGGATATTATGAGGCAGCACTTGCTTTAGTGTTTTAGCCAAAATGTTTCCCTGCCAAAGTTCATCCAACTATTTAAACAGACCATAAAAATGAAAATCTTTTCAACCACACAAACGCATACAGACACACTGACAGGGATCACACAACGGGCATGATGCAATGGTTTAGTCTCATGCAGTTGGTTACTGTAAGCACAACAATACTTAAATGGGAATTCCTGGAGGGATAATACTTACATCTCTAAACAAATAAAAAGGCCCTTGAGTAAAGAAAAGGGATTGTTATTGGCCAAGTGGTAAGAAAACATATTCTAATAATAAGCACGTATGTAAAATTCAAGGAAAATCCGATGGAAACCTTGTGTGTGTGGTCAGCAAATAGTGACAGAGTGTGTTCAACAGAAGACAGAGCCACTTTCTTTTCATTAAGAGTGAGGGGAGAGGCAGGCTGCGAGAGCCCTGGGCTGGTCAGTAATTAAGGTCAATTGGCCCATCAGCCTGTGGCAGTACAGATGAATGTTTACCCAGAGTGAGGCTAATTGCACTCTTATAAAAGGGGCCGGGGGTGTAGACAGATGCATGCTGGAGTGCTGGCTCTCACACTCTCACACATACTGCCCCATGCTGGGAAAACCACAAACATACCAGAGGGCACGGCAATAATCCACTCAGCCGTGCCACTAATGACTGCAGAGGAGCTACCACCTCAGTTCTCGACTGTCTGAGAAGCGCAGTTTGCGGCTGAGGGACGGATAGAGGTGGCAGTAGAGAGAAGAAGTGAGGGGGTGGGGGAAAATTAAGGGAGGGGTCCCATTAGGTTACTCAACACTCAGAAGTTGGGAGTGGGTTTACCATCAGTGATCAATTAGACATGAAGTCAGGTTTCAGGCCCAGGGGAGGGGGCTGAGAGGACAGCAGCTACAGGGTTAAAGGTTATCAGGGAATCCAGATAATGGCCTTGCCGGAGGGAGGGAGTAAAACTCTGCACAGAGCCATCAGATCTCCAGTAGGAGGCACTATCTACCGCCACAATAAAGTGGCCAGAGTCTGACCCTGCAACACTCTGCACCCTCTTTACTACTCTGCTTCTACAAAAACCACAAAATCAGTGTATGTCCAACATGTCAAGAATAATGTATGTAAAAGTACAGTCAAATTGAGGCCGACTTACCACCAACATTTTGGATAAGAATGGCAACTCCAACTAGAAACTAAAAGAGAATTGTGAAAAGGTTATTGTCAATAAGTTTTCTGGTCATGTTGAAAATATAAGTGTGTGAATTCCTTTTTTTTTTTTTTTTGACTCACACTAATCCAAAAGTAAACACTTACTTTTCCTGGCTTTTGCAAGGCTCTCCCTCCAAGGCCTTCATATGAATTGATGCCTATGAGAGTCAAAAAGAGTCAAAAGCAATCAGACATACTCAACCACTCAAAGATAAAAAATAAATGAATAATAAAAAATAAAAAAAATCAGACCAAGATGGTGTTAACATCACAAAACTTTCAACACTAATCCACATGCCAGTGTTATCTCCTTTTATCTCCTCTCTTGGCTCCTTTGATCCCTTTTCAAATATTATTTAAACATCATCTGATCCAAACACAACTTGGAAGTAAATAAAGACAACAAACAAAGAGACAAAGGGATAGCGTGGTCTTAAAGCAAGTAGCTTCCTTACACAGTGATTTAATCATGAGTAAGGGGGGTAGTCGAGGGTGTGGGTAAAAAAAAACTGGATGAAACCTTCTGGATAAAGTCATCATGTTAAACTGTGAGTCTCTCACCTGTTTGGTCACATAGCTTCAGAAGGAGATGTATAGAGTACGCTGCCAGGCTGGACACTAGTACCAACAGGATACTAGAGAGGACAGGTAGATGGAGCAGAGATTAGTGTACATGTAGTCCAATTTACTTACTATTTATTTGGGAAGCTGGAAGCTGATATTTGAGCAGCACTATGGTAGAAGGTGTAATAAGAGCATTCTTACCAGAAACCAACTATGCCAGTGTTAGCCATAGCATAAGCTAGACCCAGTATACCGCTGCCCATGATGGCATTCATCAGGTTAAACACAGAGGAGGCGAAGGAAGCTCCTTTGGCCCTGGTCTGCACTGATCCCTGCATACACAGAAGAGATAACACACTGATGTAGCTAGATAGCTGAATAGCTAGACAGATGGATAAAAGACAAAGAAGTAAAACAGTGAGAGTGAAGACAACGTGCAGCAGAAGAAATCTGGTTATTTCTGTAAGAGCTTATAGAGAATTGCACCTGACAGTATTAAGAACAACTGGCCAGCCCTGATGATGGATGTCATGAACAAACACTGCAGTGGCATGCAGGATCAGGGAATGGAAATGGGAATGGATGGGGTGGGATTTGAGCTGTTGGCTGTGGGACAGCTGCCTGAGCTCAGGATAAGGGGAGCTGCCCGCACTGCTTGACCTCTTTAATAGGGGATATCCTGGAGAGAACGAGTGGCAACTCTGGTGTCAGTGTCACAGCAAGCTCAGATTGACCTGCGGGCCGCTGAATCTGATTCACGCTGGGTTACAGTAGTGAGAAATAGAAAGTAAACTATGACACCAGATGTATGAATATGTAGACTGTCTGCAGTGAAAAATAAAATCAAATGCTGCAAGTTAAATTAAACTGATTTAAAAATACTGAGAATGTGACTTTTAAAATAAAGACACACCAGCAAAATAATGTGAAATGACAGAAAACAAATTAATGCATTAATATAGATTAATTTGACACAATCTTATTCCTGTCCAGGGTCACAGTGGGTTGAAGCATATCCCAGCATGCATGGTCACCTCCAGCACAGTGCTGAGTGAAACAATAAGTCTACCAGTAATATACACAAATCACTGCTCATCTGACATGGTGTCTTTTCTATTTGATGTCCTGTGATTGGTTTCAGATTGGTGATAGGATTCATATAGATCGCATGTCAACTCTTTTGAGACACGTTTTACCATGAGTGATTTAATCAAGTAATTTTACATGACAATATGTCATTCAATGAAGTTCAAAGCTACGTGTTTTCACTGCGTGTTTCTGACATGAAAGCAGTAAATGAATCACACTCATTGATAAATCTCATTATGAATTGGGGTTATTCATTCACATTCATCCACCTACACCACATGGATCCATATTTCTTTGCTTCTGCTTTTCGTAAATCTGATCCATTTGCTCCTTTGTTCAATATCAGGGAGAGAAGACTACAAATGCCAAAGCCATGCCACAGATGGAGAATAATGGAACAACTGCAAGCACTGATTAGCACTGACAGCGCCCATAGAGACTTTATTGGAAAACTGACCAAGCCCAACCAGATGAGATTAATTCAAATAAACCTTTCTGAATTTCAAACAAAACTATTGGAGCTCACAGAATCAACAACTAGAATAAGTCTAAAAAGTATTGCAGTCAGTGATACCGTCATCATCAATACACAGCTTGATAGGGTCAAAGCTGGCACTGACGACACCAAGGTTATGTCCTCTGTAGAAATTATATCAACTTTAGGAGGAGTTTACATTCAAGTATAGAGAAATGACCCATGGTGTGCTTTAAGGCTGGTTCTGATAGTCTTTAGAGTCAATATCTTTAAATGTGTAGTAAACAGACTTTGGAAATCTACCTCCAGACCCACAGAACATATTACATAACTGTTTTAATGTAATGTGTGCTATTAATCATGATGAGAAAATGTGAGTACAAATCACTGCAGTTCCCCTTTAGATACAAAATATTTTTATGGATTCTCTTTTTATTCTAGCAAGTACAATAAGTATTTGTTTTATGTACATTTTTCACAAATTCAATGAAACAAGAAACAACCTTACAGCTTTTCAGTACTTGTTTCATGTGTAGCACTGAAGGAACGCAGTCTTAATCCCTGTATACTGGCTATGGAGAGAATGACAGTAAATTCTACCCTCTAAATGACACATAATTTATTTTTATTTGCAGAGGACATAAATGGATATATTCTCAGTGGGAAATAATCATTAAAATGCCATAACTGAATTGCTGACTTAGGGGTTGAATTTCGTAATAAATGCTGACAAAGCAAACAGAAAGGGAACTGGTTTACAACAAGCATGTGACTCCTGACACAACCGATAGTTTGTCAGTTTACAAAAACTATAGATGCTGCAAAGTTCATATATTCAGACTGAAGCAAGCTGTGAAGCAAGCTGTGAAGCAAGCTGTGAAACAAGTGACGGTCCTGTTTTTGTACTTACATTTGGTAATAAAGGAGAGGTTTCGTTGTCTCCTGTGTTCCCGGCGATGCACTCACTGTATAAATCTGCGTTTCTATTACCATTAACACTCATTTTCTACTCCGGAAAACTCAAAGACAACAAACTACAAGAAACAAAAACCTCGCTGTTCCGTGACTGACCTCGCAACTCCGACAGTTAACGTCAGTATGAGACCATTCTATCTTAAATCACTTTTAAATCTCCTCTTATCAACTCATCAGCTGTTGAATGTTGTTGTTGACCACTCGGGTCATGTGCCTCTCTCTTCCGTCGCTTTTACAACGTCACCGAGGAGACCGTCCAATAACGAATCGACTCTCCGCCCGTTTGACCAATCAGCAGTCAGCTCCGGTCTAACACCGATGACACAATTCAAGCGTGCCAGAGAACGGAGGATGTCGAGGTCTGAACACATGAGTGCGGAATTTCTCGATAACAACCGCATAATTATTACTTTTTATGTCATATGTCGCTAGATTTGTGCTAAAGCTCACACTATGTAATATGTGTTTCACTTTTCTGCTTCTGTTTCAGGCTGCTCAGCAGAGTCTTAACATCTGCACAAACTCATAGAAACCTAACATCTGCTGCTGTACATCGGAGCCTTCGGTCCGCTGCCTCTCTGCCAGCCTCAGCCTGTCCTGGCTCTGCTGTGAAGCCCTTAATGGAGCCTAAACTGTACCAGCCCCCTCCAGAGGTCCGGGGTATGACCTCTCTGGACAAAGAGGCCTTCACACAGACCATTGCAGTCCCAGCTCTACGTGTGCCCACTGGGGTCTTAAACAAAGTGATGAAGAGCCTGAAAAAGTCGACTATCCAGCGGCCAGGGTTGCCCAGAGTGGTACAAGATACAGAGGAGAGCAGTGACTTTCGTTTAGTGCTGTTGGACCCTCACAGAGTGTCCTCGAAAAGCTCTTTCTCTGAGGCTGAAGCTGAGGCTCTGAGGTCTTTCAGTGTCGCTGAGGAGCTGCAGTACTATGAGCTGCAACTGACCTACAACAACCTGAAGAGTGAGGAAGTGCTGGGGGCCGTGCTCCCTCAGGGGCAAGATGTGACCTCTGGGTTCAGCCGGGTGGGACACATCGCACACATGAACCTGAGGGACCACCAGCTCCCGTATAAGAACCTCATAGGTAAGATGGAGATGTTGCAACAGCAGGATTTCGGTGCAAAGTAATATACAGATGGGTGGCACATTAAAGTAAGATGTTGGCTTCAACACACCTTGACAAAGATTCTCCAAGTCTCTCAACTGTACAGGAGAGATGGACGTCATTTGTTAAGATATTCTCTTATGTGAAGGCCAGAGCATTTTCATACTGATCAAACCACCCTCGTTTTGTCCCCCCACTCATTTATTCAGGTTTTTCTTTTAATTTGTCACCTGTCTGCATCTAAGTTTTTGTCAGCTGTTCATTACAGTCTCTGTTATAAGCGAATGCATCCATGAAAAATACAAACATATGATTTTATCATATGAGTATATTGTATTGTATGTACATTAACAGTTTAATGTACCTGGAATGGATATTTTAATCTCATGACCAATTTATCCTTTGTAGTCTCTGTTTTATACAAAATCTTCCCCTTTTCTTGAATGATTAATACTCTCAATTTCAGCTTTTTCTTAGTTTTATTTATTCAGTTAGTTGACTTTGGCTCCCAGGCAAAAATAAAATACTAATGAGGCAAAGTGGGCAGCCAGTGGCTCAGGAGGACCCATAACCATATTGTCTCACTTGCTTTGTGATGATTTGATTAACTGCAAGTTTGCTTGGGGTTATGCCCCCAAATTAACTCCCATGTTTTAGCTTGAAAACATTTCCTTAAAATATTCTTAAAATTCTTTCAAATCTAAAGCCATGGTTCATTTTCCTTCTCCTCTTCTAGACAGAAACGCTTTATATCAGCTACCAGGGAAGTTTTGGATTTTCAGTGTATTTATATATTTAGAGCCTGAATTCCTAAATCAAGCCCAAACTCAGGACAACCATAGCTAATAAACAAAGATCAGGGCTCGACAGATATATTCACTGCCACAACTTGTCTGTTGCTTCCACTGTAGGTCAAGTTATCATGGACAAAACCCCTGGTATCACCTGTGTGGTCAATAAAACAAACATAATCGACTCAACTTACCGCAACTTCAAGATGGAGGTGCTAGCTGGAGAGGAGAACATGGTCACCAAAGTAAGTTACGCATGTTAATGATACATACACACAGTATGTACAGTACATTTAATTGCCTACTTCAGTTATTCTTAAATGTATTCAGAACATCCACAGAGTTTTAGAGAGGCCTCTAATGCTCATCATAATTTATCTGTGTGTTGCAGGTGAAAGAAAATGGGGTGACATATGAGTTTGATTTCTCTCGTGTGTACTGGAACCCCCGGCTGAGCACAGAGCACCAGCGTGTGGTGGAGCTCATCAAACGTGGTGACACCGTGCTGGATGTGTTTGCTGGTGTCGGACCCTTTGCCATCCCTGCTGCCCGCTCGGGTGCCAACGTGTTGGCCAATGATCTGAACCCAGAGTCCTACCGATGGCTGCAGCACAACTGCAAGCTCAACAAGGTGGAGAGCAAAGTCCGCACGTTTAACCTGGACGGCAGAGCGTTCATCCAGGGACCTATGAAGCAGGAGCTGCCTGCGCTTATGAAAGGAAAAGCCAATGTTCACGTGGTGATGAACCTGCCTGCCTTGGCTTTAGAGTTCCTGGATGCATTCAGAGGCCTCCTGCACCAGGAGCCTCCCTGTGATGAGAACTTACCCACAGTGTACTGCTACAGCTTCTCTAAAGACAAAAACCATGACGCGGATGTGGTGGAGAGGTCGTCCCGCAGCCTCGGGTTCCCCCTGGAGAACAGATGCTCTGTGCATTTTGTGCGTAATGTAGCACCCAACAAAGATATGATGTGTGTGAGATTCACACTCCCTAAAGAGGTCCTCTTCAGCTGCAATGATGAACAGACAGGTGAGAATTAATTTACAAAATGGTGAGGAATTCAATAATAAACTGATAATGACATTTAAATGTGAACATGAATACTGTTTATAGTAGAAGGCTACAGAGCCAGCTGGTGCTGTTTGGACACAGAAGGTGTGGAGGAAATTGAACCTCTGGGATAATTGTGATGAAAATTTTACTATAATGTTTTACAATAATCAGCAGATTAATCAATAATGAAATATAAAAATAATCTTTAGTTGCAGCACTAATTTAGACAGTCATTGTGTCAGTTTTTTGGTATGCTGTGTGTGTTTACTGCCACATAGGCCGAAGATTGTTTTCCAGCTCAAGGGACAATAAAGTTTTATTTAGTTCTGTTCACCTCTTGTGTATCCACAGAGCCCTCAGAGGAACCAGCCCCAAAGAGACAAAAGTGTGAAGAAACTACAGATTCAACATAATAAATCATCACAAAGAAACATTTGAGACTTTTTTTTTTTTAATGAGAAAGTATGAGTTTAATTGTTGCAGATGTCAAAGCATCTTGTCATCAGAAATCATGACTCAGCTTTGTTTAATACTTTATCTCCCCTTTGTTCGTACCAGCATGTATTAGAACTGTTATTGCTCAGGGCTTGAGATGTTAATGTCCTGACTTGTTTCATTTTTAAATAAATCTGTACAATAATAGACAGACACTCAGTGTTCATTGTGATTTATTTAAATATAAAATTAACACAAAGTATAAAAAGTCATATACAACTTGACCAAAAGTGAGTCAGATCATCACAACCACAGAGGTAGCAGGGCAGTGTTTATAGTCCAGTCAGTGACATTCCTATCCAGTAGCTGTTGTTGCTCTGTGTGGCTTTATCCTTTTGAAGGGAACAGCCCACTGAAAGCATCCTGAACGGCTCGATGACACGCCAAAGCCGAGGTGTATCCTCCAGCTGTGTCCTGAGGCATGGCAGCCCGCACGTGGTTCAGATACCTGAGAACACACAGAGAGCTGTGGTCAGTAACAGGAGTGAGGTATTTTGTAAATAATGTGACTGACTAGCAGCCTAAGAGCTGGTTTCAAAAAAGTAGTTCCTGTGAGTGTAACTTGAGGGTAAGTTTATTCTTCATTAAATCCACACTTGAAGTTATTTTTTCTGGCTCTCTGGGACCCTTTGGCCCTTTGATGAGATCAACGAAGACAGACGTACCCATACCCTAACACTGGAACACCTTGTGCCTAAAGCCTCTCCAACATGGCTCTATTAAAGTATTATAGGTGTCTTTTATTTTTTAAGTGCTTACAGATGTATCCTGCCAAAGCCCCTTTTCAGGTTCTTAAGCAAAGCCAAAAGTCACTGTTTATTTTCACATTGGCGCAAAGACAGAAAAACAGTCGAGCTATTAATGTAGTCTCCACATCTTGTCCCCACAGTGATAGATGCCCTTGTACTAATGAGTGTGTGTTTGTTGGAAGGGGGGGGGGGGGTTGTTAACCTATGTCCCCACTCTAATCCTTCCTCCACTGTTGTGTGCCATCAAAAAGCAGTCATCGGCGGAGAAACCTCCACACATGTTCTGTACTTCATTCCAGAAGCATCTGACTACAAAGCTAAAAAAGCAAAGTCCTTCAACAACTGAGACAACACGTAGCCTTGCCCATCAATACCCCCCACCCCCCACCTTGCAGGACTCATAGTCCTGGCAGAGAGAGGTATAAAGCCCTCACACGAGTCTGGCTTTGTGGCCCTTGTTCCTGTGAGCCGGGGAAACTTCAAAGTGAAACGGGAATCAAGAGCACAGACAGCCCTCTGTGATTTCTGTGCCCATTCAAGCTGCTTTACAGAGTAACCTAACACCTGTGGGGAGGCTCAGACTGAGAGAGTCGAGGCGCGCGCGCGTGTGTGTGTGTGCGCGCGTGTGCGTGTGTGTGTGAATGAGAGATGGACAGGGAGTAAAAGGTGTCGGTGAGACTGCACGCTGAATAGATCATATTTTTTGCTTTGGTGTTTTATGATTCTTCAAGGTATTTTGGTCGTTTTCTTGTAACACTATAAATCCTTGACTGAAAAATTAAGTTGAAACATATTTGCTGGCATGACTCTGACACAAAGACATAAAGTCAAACATGTATGAATATCACACGCGGGAGATGACCTTGTCAAGTCTTATATAACAGACAGTGAAAGTGAGAAGAAGAGCAGCAAGAGATGTCAGTCAGGTCTTGCACACAAAGACCACTCATCACCCACTAGAGAAACAACACACAAGTTCAAAACAGGAGGCCCAGTGATTAATAATAACTTCATTAGGCCCAAGCTGCTGTAGCCTGTCCTTCAGAGCACTTGAGGGAGGTCTTCTCATATGGCTTCCTGCATCAGATGAGTGCTATCTATTGATTATATTGTACTGGGCCTTTTTAATGGTGAAAAAAGTGGGCTATTTACAGCCCGGCTAAGTCTGCTCTTCCTGCTAATCTAATCCCCAAGCTACTCATGTGGTCATTCCTTCCAAGAAAGCTGAGAGCTCTGTGTAACTTTATACCTGCCTGCCCCTAAGGAGAGAGAGGGAGCAAAAGAGCAAAAAGAGAACATGAAGGAGAGGGAGAGGGAGGGAGAGGGTGAGGAGTGTAGGTGGAGGGGTGGGAAGTCGAAAGAGGAGGGAGGATATGAGGTGAAATCACCTTTGGGTATCATCATCACAAACGCTCTTCTCTTAAACCAACCCTGTCTGCCCTCTGCTCACCCCTAACACCCAAGGTTAGTTCAGTTCTGCTCCATTAACTCAGTGGCTGTATCCGCATCTTCCCGTAAAGGCCAGCCACATACATGTACGTACACATTACCGGCTATAGATGTTCGTGAAGCTGAAAGATAAACTCGACTCTGTTCACATGACCGTACTTGACAATGCTGAGAAAGAGCGAACTGACAACACCTAAGACATGCAACAACAAGAAATGCATTCAAAATGCGCAGCATGCTTTTACAAAAACAGGCAGGCTCTTTACACTGCCTTCAATCATAAAACGCAATACAACACACACACACACACATACACACACTACCCCTGTGGAACAGACGCTTTGAGCCCCTCCGACACTACTGTTTCACTGTGTGCACCAACACTCTCCACGCACTCCTACCCCATCACCCTCCCCATCCCAACCCCCCCTGCCCCCCCACTCC
>NW_019523986.1:11429-13348 GCF_002814215.2 Seriola lalandi dorsalis | reverse complement strand
CCCACTCCCCAACCCCCGTCCCCTCCTTCTCCCTTTCTCTCTGAGGACTGGACTGCCTTTTGTTCGCAGGGCCCTGAAACCCAAGCCGTTTCGGCCGGTAACATCTTTCACTCTCCAGGCCCCACTGGAGCATTAGCTGCAACTCGATATGGGTCTTTTCAAAGCCTTGTATTATTGGGTAAATATGGGTCACTTTGGACTGGCCCATTATGTCGCTTGGGGGAAGCGGGAAAAGACGAATGCAGGTGATGAAGACAACCGAATGACACAGTATGACAGTGTGCGTGTCAGACTGCAATTGCCACAAGGGAGTGCGACAGGGGTTTTCCATTAGTATACACACTCAAATTAGTGATTTATGTTTTACCAGCTTTCTCTCAGCTGATCGCTTTCATCTCTTCCCTTGCCATAAACAAGGGGCATGAATTACAGTAATCCCTTGGAATCAACGGCAGCATGAATGTTTATATTCTCAAAACCATAATAGGTGATAAAGTGCATTATTTTTCAACCTTTACTCATGAAAAAAAAAAACGTGCAGTTGGACCAAAACTGTTCAACAGCATTTTTCCACTTGGGTCTGGAACTATGAGTACCTGCGCAATGTCTCCAACTAATGCTAATAAATGGTCAGAGATTTTCCTGACGGGACACCGAAAGAATTCCTCTCTCCCGCGGCCTGGAAAACACTGCAGAGCCCCATCTCTAATTCAAAGTGAAAAGATAAGTGGCGAAATGTTCCGGCGGGTTCCGTGTGATTTCCAGCTGAGAATGTGTGGCTCCTCTTTGTGTTTGGATCGTCGATGCTGCTGTGGAATGGAGGGCGTTTGGCTCCTTCGGGGAAATTGCTGCAAGGCTGGTACTCCGGAGGGAAAACTGTAGATATCAGACGGAGGTGCAGGCTGTGTTGGGCCTCTTGTCTAGACTCCACGTGTTGGCTGGAATTGGATTATGAAGAGCTGTGGAAGCTCAGGCTTGATGGAAAAGAAAAGAGGCCTGTAATGCTACAGTGGCTATTTCAGCGAGCAGACACTTAATCAACATTCAAACCACAGAGCAGACGCACAAGACAATGGAGAAATGTGAATCAGTCTTAAACAACGCCCACTGTAGAATTACTGAATGTGGTTTGGCTGCTTTCATACATGAAGATTTTACATTCTTGTTCACCAAACAGCAAGTTCAAAGAATCTAAACTGGCTCCTTCAATGGAACAGAAAATTTGAGGAAATATCTGAATGAATGGGAATTTCTGAGAGAATCCATAAATTCTGAATGTGTCTTACATTTTTCTTTCAAAATCTCTGCACGTATTGAGACCAGGCCTCAGCTTGGCACCTGTCCCCTTTCACAGCAGCCTCACTGATCCTAGGTCAGCATTTGTTTTTACAGCACAAAGGATCAGAGGTTTTTTGGATTCAGCTTGTCATCAGCATTATCCATGACCCAAATGGGGTACACTGACTTTTCACACAGTTGTGGAGAAAAACTTTGTATTTTGTTGAATCCACACAGGAAGGAATAATGACATCTACAAAGACAAATCAATAAATCTTACCCTACCTGAGATTCCTCCAAGGACTGGAGCCTCATTAGCTATGTTTATTAAAGCGAAGGAGCTTAGACTGGTGTGTTGAGTGCACAAAGAGGGCAGCTAACAAGCATAGACAGGCTATATCTGAACAGAGGCTGAAAGGCCAGTCATGAGGTTGCTGGATGGCAGAGTGAATGTCCGGAAGTCTTCCTTTAGCGCTCGGCTCCAGCAGCGGTTGAGGATTCCTGGCCTGGGAATGATGGGGGGTGGAGGGGGGGCAGAGCCACACACCTGCCAGATGATTTGTCATTATAGAGGGGTCAGCACTCAGCTGTCACCCCCTAATCACCCGTCCTACCCTTAAGTCACCCCCTCCCCACCCTCC
>NW_019523986.1:1815-11409 GCF_002814215.2 Seriola lalandi dorsalis | reverse complement strand
TGTTCACCTCCCAAACTCCACTCCAGTCCTCCAAAAACACCCCCTGCATTCCTCAGGCGGCTCCGGTTTCACTCTCAGCACTGCTGCCCCATCTGCCCCTCCTTCCCTACACTCTACCCTGAGAGAAAATGTACCCCTGTGAGAGACACAGCACACTGAGCGCATTGTGTGCATCTGAGATGTGTGCTTATGCCCCCATGTGTGTGTCTACACAATTCACATGTGTGCGAATACATGTTTATCTAAGGGCAGAGCTGTTTGTATCAATACCAACGACGAACTGATGGAGCAGAATTTTTACCAGTGGAGAATGTGTGAATTGGTCCAGGCTGCGGTCCAGAAACAAAACCCCTGCAGACAAGCCAAACACAGAGGACTCTCACAGGTATATTATATCTGTCAACAACGGTCTTTCTTCACCATGGGTCATAGGTCACACTCTTTTCCAATGAATGCATCTTCCTCTGGGATGTGCGAGTGTGTGAGACAGATCCTCAGCCATGAGCCTACCCACTGTCCACCAGATTATCTCAAGTTGTACTTTGGATGGGGGCTCAGTGCGGTTTCCTCATATCCTCACGAGCCTACAGACCCCTTATCTGTTAGCATGTGTCTTATCATCACCACCGACAGACTGAGTCTGCCTCTCCGCATCCCAAACAGCGGAGGACAGGGAGGTCGGTATCGCTAACACTTAGTAAAGGAGAGAACATGTTTAGAGTGTTAACAGAAGCCTTGGGTGACACTTGACATTAACGCTTATAGAAATACATTCTCATGTGGAGTGACTGACGATCTGTAAGTTGTCTTCAACATGGCAGTCAACGTGTCAGTTTTAGTGACAATGGCTGAGACATATGATTTTTTTATGTTTCTGAAAGACAGCATTCTAGAAGTGCTTATGATAAAGGCCCATTGTCCTACTTGCGTCTAAATCAACCGCTTCCTGCTCCAAGTGTCACCTGTCACTACTCATCCAGAGCTCACTTGTGTCTTAGCCCTGCACCTCCTCTGTCTAACCTAATGGGGGCAGTAGAGGCTGGCTGACTGACTGACTGGCTGGCTCTGCCACTGGCTACAAACCTAACCGCAGCAGCCGTGGGGCTTGGAGAGGCATCACACACCCCACTAGCCACTTGATACAGAGAGCATCTTTCTTTCGTCTCCTGAGCTGCCACTTGATAACTCTGCCCCCTGGAGAGCTTAGAGGAAGGAGGAGGGGGGCACACTGGACTGGAGAGGGAAAATAATGACATGACATCAGTGTCATCGTTAACCAAATGGGGCCGTAAACAATAGAAGGACATATGCTGTCCAGTTAATGGCTGCTAGCACAAGGCACACCCATACAAGCACACACAGCAATGGAGCCTTGACAGTTAGATGTAACATCCTGGGAATAGGGCACCGATACAGGGAGGAAGAATAGAGTTTTCCCAGGGGGGATTCGCCTCCACAGGTATCAGTTACTGATGCACCTCAAGCACTGGGGAGAGGCAAAGAGGATTTCAATCAGGGAGAAAGATGGGAAAAGAGCATATAAGGGGGGAAGGAGGAAAACAAAAAAGGCAGGGAATGGTACAGCAGGGGGAGGGCGATAATTCATACATCATAGTGGAGAAGTACCTCCTGCCATGAAGTGTGCGTGGCAGGTCTGCAGAGCCAAGCTCCACAAGACGGGAGTTTGTTTTCTTTCTCTAGCACTTAAGAGGGGAAAATGAGCCAGCTAATCCTCCTGTACATTGAAAGGCCCTTTGCCCCAGGGGTGAAGAGCAGGAGCAAAAAGAAGAGGCACAGAATCTCAATCTGTTGGTGTTTGTGTGAAATGCATAGTTATGAGCACCATCAGGCTCAAAATCAAAGCATGCAACCCTAGACAGTGTGCGGCTGCTTTGCAAACCTCTACACAGATCAGTGTGTGTTAAAATAGTCAGGAGACATCACCTCACCCTTCACTGGGTGTTGACCCTGCCGCCTCTAGGCTGTGACACAAATAAACCTGGAGGCAAGAGGGGCTGGTACCCTCGGAGTTCCCTGCCCACGGGTGTCTCCTTCACTGGCCTGGTTTGGCCTGGCCTGGATTCATGTCAGGAGGAGACTGCTGGTCTGCCTGGCACACAGCTCACAGAGGAAAACAATAACACTAAAAGCAGACCTCTTTCAGATGACCAGAATACACACAAGACAAATGTACCTCCTGCTCTGTCATTCTGTAAGGCTCCTCCTGTTTCCGCCCGCTCTTTGGGTCAGAAATGACTCACCCACAAGTAAAAAGCCTCTAGTCAACTACATAGTGTGCTTATTTTGACTCATACTTCAAGAGAAGATCAATATTTGCACAGATCTATGGGAGGGAAAACAATAGTGATCTGGCCTCCACCAGCTCTGTCTGTTAATGGTCTGTTTACTGAGACAGACGGGATAATGGCCTGGGTGGGGGCTGGAGGACGGTGGCCACGCTCCACTCTATTTCTGATCTAGTTAGTAACGAGGAAAGAGAGCACCTACAGTATAAGAAGCTGAGTACCAAAGCAAGGCGGTGGCTATATGCCGTGAATGAAGATGGTGCATCCTGTTGACACAGACAATTTTGCAAGTCAAATAGCTGGACTTTAGCCTCCACACTTGTATATTGACTGCACACTCTTTTGGCTATGCAAATTTTAAATCTGTGAGCCCCACGGCTGCAGTCAAGCTCTTACATCTAAGCTATGGAAACACTTAAACGATCAGACAAGCACTGCATTGAAGTCCATAGTTACTGGCTATGTTGGCTCTAGTAACACAAGACACTGCCACGCGCAATGAGTGTGTAGCGTGGAAGAATGGAGGATATCAGATATCTGAGAGACCAAGTTCAGCTTTAGGTCTTGGTTATGGTGGCAACCCCAAAGTATTTGAGGGTAAGCCCTATTGTTATGCAAGAGCCAAATAAACCATTTCCCATAAATGGCACTGTTTGGCAACATCACAGAATATTTTAATTGACTGAACTAGAGCAAAATGTGCCTTGAGACATTATCTAATAGTAGTAAAAGTAGATCAAAGACCACTGCTCTTGAGGGAGTTCATCTGAGGTCATGTTAACCGGCGCCTCAGTCTCCAGCTCATAACTTAAGCATCAAAGCCGTGAGAGTGAGTGCATGAGTGCATGACTATTTGAGGCCCAAAATGCAAGACCCTTCTCTCTAAGGTGCCATCACTCTGCTCCCGTCAGTCTCAGCACTCTGACATCCCAGTGCTGCACCTCTGGTCCCCCGCGGTCAGTGACCTCTGATCCCTCCTCCCCAGGCTCTTGCAGGCCCGTCAGGGCCATCAGATGGATATGTGCCCTGCAGGGATCAGAGAACCTGGGATACATGGAAAAGCTATTCATGGCTGTTTCAAGAGATTCCTTGGAGTGGCTACTCTCTGCATACTGAGTGAAAAAGAAGTATATCATGGCTGACTTGCACTTTCATCACAGAGTAAGAGGGGAAGCAGGGGAAGGAAAGAATGATTTGTATGCAATTTAAACCTCATATTCTCTAATTTAGTGATGGCAGAAATGGATTCAAGAGTACTCTATGGACCATGTTTAGTGGTCCTGCTAACTACCAGAGCCAAATCCAGGGTCACTGGTAGTGCTCTTGGCCAGCTAGGCCAGAGCTGGAAAGATGGAGAGCTGAGACCTGGAGTCAGGCCAACCCGGCAGGGAGAGGCCAGCAAAGCCAGCTGCCAGGAACTGAGGGTTGTGATGGCACCACTGACTATTCTGGATATCTCCCTCCCACCAAAGCACTTAACATGCAGTATAAGCCAACACACAAACAAACAAACAAACACCATTCACATAAACACGCAGACGCCAGGGGATGCTTGGAAAGCTAAAGAACACAGGCAGGAGGAGAGCATCACTCAGAGACCCATTAACCCCTGGCTTCCAACCAGAACAGTGAGCAGGCATCCTTTAAGTACACGTTAAACATTGCTACTCTATGTGTGTGAGCACAAGTGATTTATGTATTACTTCAGTGAGTCCATATGTTTTTACTATGTCCATGAAAATATTGCATCATTTTAAATGAAGACGTGGGGGAAGTTTCCAGGGGTTTAAAACAACTGGTTGTCCTGTGTTCGTGAAATAAGGTCACAGCAAACTACCTATCACTATTTAACCCTTCAGCTAGTCTGGTTTGGTGAGTCCTCTGAGGACTACTTCCTTGTGCAGAGAAGTGCATCCCCAGGAGAGGAGCTCCAGACTAAACACTGCTCATTCAGCTGCTCCCCTTCACCCCACCGACAAAAGATGGATGCGTGACAAGCGCTCCCAACAGAAAACCTCACTTTTTCCGCCAATTATAGAAAGCAATGTGGAGTGGGGGAGGAGGCAAAATTTCAAAATATTATACACACTGGCATTTGGTGGAGCACATTGAGTAACGTCTGTCAGAGAGAGATGGGCTAATTTCAGGGCGACCTGTGCCAACACAAACAACTATTCTGGCTGGCTTTCATTGTCAGCACTTGAGGTTTGAGTCGAATTTTTCAACGCTCCGCAGCCAATTTCTCTTTCCCCCATTTTTCCCCCCATATGATTTGTCCTTGTCCAAGATCCCAGTCAGTCTTTCATCGCCTACGCAGTCAGACCTTAAGAAGTGTTCTTGTAGAGAACAAACTCAGACCCAGATGCTCATCTACACACACAAAATCAAAAATAGAACATAAATATTTCTTTCAAGTCATCAGCATGTGTCTACATGAGTTCATGTACATAAAACAACTTATTTTAACGATAATGCAGGCATGACTTCATTGGTGCAGTGCATTTTGATGTATGGAAGTCCTTCCATTCAGGTTATGTCCATCAGCAGGCGCAGGGCCGGTGAGAGGAGGTGGGAGTTAAAACAGCTACCGCTTCAGTCTCTGGCTGCTGTGTGTTGAGATTCATATCACAGCCATGTCAACATAAACATCATATGTTTCTGTTTGTGTCTCCAAAGCAGTGTTTACTTCTACTTTGATTTTGTTTATTAAAGGCCTTTACTGTTCAACATAAAAGCAAAGAGCCATGGTAGGACATTTGGCGCACGGGCTGTAGCGTTACATTCATAGTCTGCTCATAATTCTTACTGCTCACGCATGGTTCTGGGTGTTTGCCAGTCAATGAGATGGACAGCATTATACTGCCATTATAGAAACCTCACACAGTCAGGGTCCCATCCTCTGTGGCAAATCATATGTACCTATGCACATCAGGGGAGGAGCATTCGTTTATATATGTGTGTGTGAATGGGGGAAGCTCAATGGGCACTTTTGGAGGCCCCTGTTGCCTGGACATGCAGCCTTTACTCTGCTCCAGTATTGAGGCAGCTGTCTTTAATATAAGAGCTCAGCTCAGCCCGTATTTATTCAGGTACAGCTGACAGAGGGAGAGAGAGAGAGACAGTGAAAGAGGCGTGGCCCTTCTTTTTCCTGGCAGCCGTGCAGCACTCCTGCGGTTTTTTGGGGGGCAAAGGGACAAGGCGAAAAAGACACAGACACTGAGACAGAGAGTGGTGTAGAAGAAAAGGGTGAGTTGAAATAAAAAGCATGGCTCCAGTCAGTCCTGTGTTGACTGGACATCCCGTGCAAGAGTCCAAACCCAGAGGCCCCAGGGCCGCCAGGGAGAGGGTGTATGAGCTCAACTCTCCAGTCTCACTTGATGGCTGTGTCCAAGACAAATCACCAGTGCTGCTGTTGTCACCGTGGGCCTTGACCAAGACAAACAGCCATGTTTTAAAATAAGTACCGGCCCCCTCACAGGCCTTTTCACCTCATCCACACTCAGGCACATCCGTATCTCTTCACACGTTCAACCATATTCCCTTCACAGGTCATAGGACTGGAGCTGTAGTCTCACGCTCTACACAGGGGACTCACTTTTCACCCTCTCAACGCTGTCTGCTTTCTCTCTCCTCTGCACACACGCTTGTGAATATTTACCACATCACACAAGTTCCATTGTGGCAAAAATGCTGAGACTGCAATAACCGGGGTGAGCGTGAGTGTGTATGACACAAAATGTACAGCAGCTTTAAGAGACACACGTGTGCATGGAAGCTTGATTGTCTAAGTATACTGTATATGAACTTGCAAACACAAAACCTCAAACTTAGCTGAATCACAAACTGCCAACTGCACATAAGTGTCAGCAGTATTCCTTGTTTTTACCTAACAGCCCACTGCATCTTGGGAGTTGTGGTTTGTCTGAACGGGCCCGTCTGTGTCGCTGCCTGCGGCCTGCACCAGTGGGAATGGTGTTCCTGAACTGAACCTCATTTATCTCCGTGGCAGAGCCCTTCCTCTCCAGCATTGGTCCTCCTGGACCCCTGAACTGCTGACACCACCCCCCACACACCCCCCATTCCTCTTCCTCTGTCCTCTGAGCTCCAGTATGCGGCAAAAATTGTGAGATGTGTTTCATCTGCATATTGATCAGCCTGGCCAAAAGAAGTAGGACCTCAGCACTTCACTGAATACATAATGTAAATAAATGCCAGTTATTCTGCTTAAACTCTCCTGCAATCCTTTGAGGAAAAAGTTTCACCTTAAGTAGGTGCTTTTCCAGGTAATTAGGTAAATGTGATTGTACAACAAAAGTCAATAGCACCTTTTATCTGAAAATAAAGAAGAATAAACTAGAAAATCCTTATCCTAAACATGCTGACATTATCTTCAAATCCGCACATCTCAGCCAAATGAAGGTTATTGTCAGGGCGAGCAGCACTGAAAGTCAATGAGCTCACCTAAAAAGAATATGACCCTGTTTTGATCCTGTCACCCAATAAAAGCAGGCCGCTCTCAGTGTGTGGGCAGGCTTTAGTGCCAGCCAGTTGCAGTGCAGACGGCTGGGCGCTGGGCTGTCTGATGGATAGCTTACATTCAGTGAGGGCTGGACCAATGGCGTCGTGGATTGATTGGCCCAAAGGGGCCGTCGGGGAAAGCACTTCCTGTGTGTGTTAATGGACGCTCCTGCAGAGGCACTGTGGCTGCTTGTGGAAGGGTGATGGTTGTTACTCTCTCTCTCTCTTCCTCCCTCCTTCTCCCAGCCCTCCTCCCCCTCCCAGTTAATCAGAGAAGAGTCAAGTGAGACGAGCCAGGCTTCCCAAGCAGACCGACTTTCTAGCAGCTCTCTAACCCGACACCAAGACCATTACAATACACTGTAGCTATGTGGAGAATTCAAAAACTCCATGATTTAAATTTAATCACTAACACTTTATTTGACCCGCCCCATAGTTCATTAATTTAGTACCAATTGTTTTTTTAATTTATTAACTGTAATAAACTGCTAGTATAAGCTAGTCAGTGAGCTGCAGGTTAGCTGAACTTTTACTTAATATTAACTTAGGTTTAAATGGAGCAGTTCTTTAAATTTAATCAACAACTATTTATGAATCTGACTCAGCAAACTAATCTAAACTGTCTCAGAGCTTTGTCTCTGTTTTATCATATCCATCTTGGCACCAAGTTACATAATTCTTTCCATGAAACTTCCAAAGAACTTATGAGGAAATAAAGGACCTGTTATTGGTAATTCCTCAGTCAGTCAACGTGACAACTGTGCTAATGTCAATGTTAAATAAAAACATAGTAAGTTTGCTTCAAGGAACCGGGTGTGTGGACATGATTGTGTATAAATAAGCTTGTACCCGAGTCTGCCGAGCTGCTCCAATTCAGGCACTGGTGGTCCGTAGGTTTCAACTTGAAGAGGCTTGTAGTGGTACAGGACTTCCTCTATCTTGGCCACAGGCAGGAGAGACACCGTCTGACGCTGAAAGAAAAAACACAACAGAGAGACAACATTCAACACAGAACAATTATCTTCATTGTTTCTGAGTAGTATTTGGCGCAACACTGGAAACTATAGCCGTGACATAACCAGGATGACACAAACGGAAAAAGACTTAATGTCAATCAAACTGCACCATGAACAGCCACCAGTTCTTGTTGGACTGGTTTGGAAATATAAGTTTTGACTGACAACATTTTTACTTCCCCCAGCCACTGCTGGTTTGGTGGAGAGACCTAACTGAGACCATGACTAAGCATATCTGTAGTGGTCAACAAACACTTGGCAACTCAACAACTAATTCTGATGGAAATCTGAAGAAATCATGATTAACATAATAGACAAGAACTGGCCTGGTTGATGAGGAAATGCATCTCCTCAGAACAGAAAGCAGGCATACTTTGGCTGTCGGCCATCCATGAAACCACCAAAAGATAAATCAATTGAAAATGTATAAATGTAGAAGATAAAGTAAATTATTTGATCAAGCTTAAATTTGGTAGGCTGTATGTGTGGTATGTGATTGGGAAGTGCTCTGTTTGTGAGTGTAGCTGTGATCATTTAGTATTTCCATTACCTTCACCTAAAGGCACTGTGCATCCCACCCAGGTGAGTCTGAATGTCAGTTTTCAGCTTACAAATATTGAGTCATAAGTCCCACAGTGTCAAAACTGAAAACTGCAGTCTGTTTTATAAAAACCCTTAGATCCACAATTACTTAAAGTTGAGATTTCAGTCAGGCTACTCCAGTTCCTAATGCTCTTGACCATGGTGTTCGAGTCAGAAATATGATACTTCTTAAGGACACTGTAGAATTGCACGATTTAGGGCTCTGCCATCAAAAGGGGAATTTCCACACAGCATTAGACCACAATGTTTTCTCCAGCATTAAAGTAATGAGACTCAGAAGAGAAGCCAGAGTCATGAAACCTGGAATTAAAAAGATGATGTCTAAACAAACATGGACTATTTTAGAGAGTAGCAAGGGAACTCAGTGACAAAGGAAAGATAAAAAGATAAGAGATAAAGCAAAGAAAAGAGTAGAGTGGGAGTATAAACAACAGAACACAGAGTGGAGCTGCTGAAAACCAAACTAAACGAGTAACATGTGCCCCACGGCCTCTGACAGCCCGCCCTCACACATGCTTTGGCCCTTGCGAGCGCACACACAGTGAAATAAAGCAACCGAAGCTGAGCTGGAAGTTAAAATGGCACCAGGTGATGCACACTGAGATCCAACGGATGGAGTTTCTTAGCCAAACACAACATGGTGGTAACTGTCCAAACCAAAGCAGGAGTGTATAATAGTTAGTGAATCAAAAACACACACACACACAAAGAAAACTCATACTTACATTTACAATGTGATTAAATGTTTTAACTTTTTTCCACACTTCCACTCTTCAATGTGCCTCATTTGCAATTTTTCAAATTATTGGACAGGATTGGACTTTATACAGTTTTAGCAACAATGTAGTAAAGTACTTTGTCAGGTATTTAATTCAACTTATTAGCTAAAAAGAAAGATGTTCCTGTCTGGGTATTTTAACCTTAAGAATTTTCACTGTTGATTTTTCCAAAAATTTTCTATAACACAATATATATCAATATTGCTATAATAACTACATATACTGTGATTTCCCACACTTTCTGCTACCTTAACAGAACGAGCCCAAACCTGTTGAACCTAGCAATGGTTTATACATGCAGGTGGGGGGGTGGGGAGGTGGGGCAGCAGGGATAGCAACGGTGGCAGCATATTAACAGCAAGGGAGTGGGTT
>NW_019523985.1:0-1335 GCF_002814215.2 Seriola lalandi dorsalis | reverse complement strand
ATGACGTTTTTTGACATTTTTATGCCTTACTATACTATGACATTTTTATGCCTTACTATACTATGACATTTTTATGCCTTACTATACTATGACATTTTTATGCCTTACTATACTATGACATTTTCATGCCTTACTATACTATGACATTTTTATGCCTTAATATACTATGACGTTTTTTGACATTTTTATGCCTTAATATACTATGACGTTTTTTGACATTTTTATGCCTTACTATACTATGACATTTTTATGCCTTATTATACTATGATATTTTCATGCCTTACTATACTATGATGCTTTTTGACATTTTTATGCCTTACTATATTATGACGTTTTTTGACATTTTCATGCCTTACTATACTATGATATTTTTATGCCTTACTATACTATGATATTTTCATGCCTTACTATACTATGATGTTTTTTGACATTTTTATGCCTTACTATATTATGACGTTTTTTTTACATTTTTATGCCTTACTATATTATGACGTTTTTTGACATTTTTATGCCTTACTATACTATGATGTTTTTATGCCTTACAATACTATGACATTTTCATGCCTTACTATACCTTGACGTTTTTTGATATTTTCATGCCTTACTATACTATGTCGTTTTACTATGACATTTTTATGCCTTAATATACTATGACGTTTTTTGAAATTTTTGTGCCTTACTATACTATGACGCTTTTTCACATTTTCATGCCTTACTATACTATGATATTTTTATGCCTTACTATACTATGATATTTTCATACCTTACTATACTATGATGTTTTTTGACATTTTTATGCCTTACTATATTATGACGTTTTTTTTACATTTTTATGCCTAACTATACTATGACATTTTTTGACAGTTTGGGCCTTACTATACTATGACGTTTTTTGACATTTTCATGCTGTACTATACTATGACATTTTCATGCCTTACTATACTATGACCTTTTTTTACATTTTCATACCTTACTATAATATGTTATTTTTTGACATTTTCATGCTGTACTATACTATGACATTTTCATGCCTTACTATACTATGACGTTTTTTGATATTTTTATGCCTTACTATACTATGACGTTTTTTTTTAATTTTTATGCCTTACTATACTATGACCTTTTTTTACATTTTCATACCTTACTACACTATGATATTTTTTGACATTTTCATGCCTTACTATATATACTATGATGTTTTTTGACATTGTTATGCCTTACTATACTATGATGTTTTTTGACATTTTTATGCCTTACTATAATATGAAGTTTTTTGACATTTTTGTGCCTTACTATACTATGACGTTTTTTGACATTTTTATGCCTTACTATACT
>NW_019523984.1:0-1338 GCF_002814215.2 Seriola lalandi dorsalis | reverse complement strand
GGTTTTTGACATTTTTATGGCTTATTATACTATGACGTTTTTTGACATTTTTATGCCTTATTATACTGTGACATTTTTTGACATTTTTATGCCATACTATACTATGACATTTTTTGACATTTTATGCCTTATTATACTATGACGTTTTTTGACATTTTTATGCCTTATTATACTATGAAGTTTCTTGGCATTTTTATGCCTTATTATACTTTGATGTTTTTTGACATTTTTATGCCTTACTATTCTATGACGTTTTTAGACATTTTTATGACTTATTATACTGTGACATTTTTTGATATTTTATGCCATACTATACTATGGTGGTTTTATGCCTTATTATACTATGACGGTTTTAGACATTTTTATGCCTTATTATACTGTGACATTTTTTGCCTTATTATACCATACTATACTATGACATTTTTATGCCTTAATATACTATGACGGTTTTTGACGTTTTTATGCCTTATTATACTATGACGTTTTTTGACATTTTTATGCCTTATTATACTATGACGTTTTTTGGCATTTTTATGCCTTATTATACTATGAGGTTTTTTGACATTTTTATGCCTTACTATTCTATGACGTTTTTAGACATTTTTATGCCTTATTATACTGTGACATTTTTTGACATTTTATGCCATAATATACTATGGTGGTTTTATGCCTTATTATACTATGACGGTTTTTGACATTTTTATGGCTTATTATACTATGACGGTTTTTGACATTTTTATGCCTTATTATACTGTGACATTTTTTGACATTTTTATGCCATACTATACTATGGCGTTTTTATTCCTTATTATACTATGACGTTTTTTGACATTTTTATGCCTTATTATACTATGGTGGTTTTATGCCTTATTATACTATGACGGTTTTGACATTTTTATGGCTTATTATACCATGACGTTTTTTGACATTTTTATGCCTTATTATACTATGGTGTTTTTATGCCTTGTTATAGTATTAAGTTTTTAGACATTTTACGCCATACTATACTATGACTTTTTTATGCCTTATTATACTAAGACATTTTTTGACATTTTATGCCTTATTATACTATGACGGTTTTTGACGTTTTGATGCCTTATTATACATGATGTTTTTTCACATTTTTATGCCTTATTATACTATGACGTTTTTTGGCATTTTTATGCCTTATTATACTATGAGGTTTTTTGACATTTTTATGCCTTATTATACTATGACGTTTTTTGGCATTTTTATGCCTTATTATACTATGACGTTTTTTGACATTTTTATGCCTTATTATACTATGACGGTTTTTGACATTTTTATGCCTTATTATACTATGACATTTTTTGGCAT
>NW_019523983.1:0-1015 GCF_002814215.2 Seriola lalandi dorsalis | reverse complement strand
TTACTTAGTACACCAGTGGTTTCTTTCTTCTTCAGGTCATTCTAAATGGTTGTACTGGCTATGGCCAATGTTTGTAGAGCAATGGCTCTAATTGATTTTCCATCTTCTCTCAGCTTCACAATTGCTTTTTTTTCACCCATAGACAGCTCTCTGGTTTTCATGTTGGTTACACCTCTAGCTATATATAAAAACTATAAAGCCCAATTCTGAAACTGAGCGTAAACATTCAGCGCTATTTATTGTTTGAATAATCAGTGTAATAGGACACACCTGGGCAACAAAACATACCTGTCATTTTCCAAAACTTTTGATCACAGGAAAAATGGGTGTGTTCAAAATAAAAGGTGCTATCTTCTAAATTGTGTATCAGATGTAAATAACTGGAAATAAAGAATGAATTGTTGATCTCTTGTCTCATGTTGATCTTTTGATGTCAAACCCAAATGTTTTCAGTCTACAGAAAAAATAAAGGAATTGGACTCACTATTTCAATACTTTTGGAGGGGAGTGTATATTGTACAGTAATGAAATAATGCTGTCTCATAAACAATGAATGAATGAATGAATGAATGAAATTTATTCGAACAAACGTGCAAGAATATATACAACCAATAGTAACAAACAGAAAACATAATGCAGGAAAGGTAAATGATAATCCTCAACAAAAAAAAAAAAGGAAAAGTAGCTTTCTTGCCGACAAGCTCGAAAGGGAGTAGGAAGAAGTAAAAACTTATTTACTCCTACCCCCCAAGCTTAACGTTATTGTTTTCAAAAAATATATATACATATATCAATAAATAAAATGCATACCCAATGCCCATTATGTTAACTGGCAAATCAATCATTAGCTCCTCTTTTTGTATGATAATCCTGAAAAGGTGATCTATCCTTTAAATCATCACAGAAAACCTTTTGTAAATCTGAAAGTAATGGTACAAATAACTGCTCCAGTCTGTTCACCAGGAGGAAGTGTCACAGAGAGAAGAGAAAATACAGATCTAAGAGGAGACGGAGA
>NW_019523982.1:0-773 GCF_002814215.2 Seriola lalandi dorsalis | reverse complement strand
CTATGATATGTCAATCCATATAACACTATGAATTTTTTCAATAATTTAATGGCATACTATACTATGAGGTTTTGACGTTTACATTTGTCACACTACGTTTTGCTTAACGAAAGATTTGGTGGTGCAATGGTTAAAGCTGTTCTCTTTCAATCAGAAGGTCTCTGGTTCAAATCCCAGCTGTCTAAATTTTTTGTGTAGGCTTTATATGTTCTCCCTGAGTGTACCAAGTTGAAATACCTTACTATACTTGGATGCTTTTTGACATTTTTATATCATACTATACTATGACATTTCAATCAAAACAATATTATGAATTTTGTTGATAATTTCATGCCGTGAAATAATTTGATATTTTTTGACATTTTTATGCCATACTATACTATGACGTTTTTTTTGACATTTTTATGCCATACTATACTATGACGTTTTTTTTGACATTTTTATGCCATACTATACTATGACTTTTTAAAATATTTTTATACCATACTATACTATGATATGTCAATCCATACTATACTATGACGTTTTTCGACATTTTAATGCCATATTATACTATGACGATTTTCGACATTTTAATGCCATACTATAATATGAAGATTTTTCAACATTTTTATACTGTACTATACTATGACATTTCAATCCACACAATACTAATAATTTTTTTGATAATTTCATGCCATACTATACTATGACGTTTTTTTGACATTTTTATGCCATACTATACTAATACGTTTTTTTTTATACTTACATACCTTACTATACTATGATGTTTT
>NW_019523981.1:6732-7061 GCF_002814215.2 Seriola lalandi dorsalis | reverse complement strand
CACTGAACGAGGCAATCAGCTGCCGTTCTAACCGCCGTGTGCCACGCCCACTGGGCCACGCCCACTGGGCCACGCCCACGGTTGGGTCACACCCACTCCTCCACTTGCTGGGTCTATATTTTTTCTGAACTGGCTGAAAACTGACTTTTTTTTTTTTTTTATCATTTACTGTATTTCATCTGTTACTGCGTTTATCTGAGCACATCTATAAAGAAAATCTATTTTTTGTTGTTTGGAGGAGAAGGAAGGAGAGCACGTCGTCCTGTTCTGTGGGATCACATGTTTGTGTTATGATGAACCTGAATTCAGCATCAAGTTGTTCTGACTTC
>NW_019523980.1:0-2664 GCF_002814215.2 Seriola lalandi dorsalis | reverse complement strand
TGTGAGCCTGAGACTGAGTGTGAGACTGAGTGTAAGACTGAGTCTGAGTCTGAGACTGAGTCTGAGACTGAGTCTGAGACTGAGACTGAGTGTGAGCCTGAGACTGAGTGTGAGACTGAGTGTAAGACTGAGTCTGAGTCTGAGACTGAGTCTGAGACTGAGTGTGAGCCTGAGACTGAGTGTGAGACTGAGTGTAAGACTGAGTCTGAGTCTGAGACTGAGTCTGAGACTGAGTCTGAGTGTGAGCCTGAGACTGAGTGTGAGACTGAGTGTGAGTCTGAGACTGAGTGTAAGACTGAGACTGAGTGTGAGACTGAGACTGAGTGTGAGTGTGAGTTTGAAACTGAGTCTGAGTCTGAGACTGAATGTGAGTCTGAGACTGAGTGTAAGACTGAGACTGAGTGTGAGTGTGAGTTTGAAACTGAGTCTGAGTCTGAGACTGAATGTGAGTCTGAGACTGAGTCTTAGACTGAGTGTGAGTCTTAGACTGAGTTTGAGTCTGAGACTGAGTCTGAGACTAAAACTGAGTCTGAGACTGAGACTGAGTGTGAGTCTGAGACTGAGACTGAGTCTGAGATTGAGTTTGAGTGTGAGACTGAGACTGAGTCTGAGACTAAAACTGAGTCTGAGACTGAGACTGAATGTGAATCTGAGTCTGAGACTGAGTCTGAGACTGAGTGTGAGACTGAGTGTGAGACTGAGTGTAAGACTGAGTCTGAGACTGAGACTGAGTGTGAGACTGAGTCTGAGACTGAGACTGAGTGTGAGTGTGAGTTTGAAACTGAGTCTGAATCTGAGATTGAATTTGAGACTGAGTCTGAGTCTAAGACTGAGACTGAGACTGAGTCTGAGACTGAGTGTGAGTCTGAGTGTGAGTCTGAGACTGAGTCTGAGACTGAGACTGAGTGTAAGACTGAGTCTGAGACTGAATGTGAGACTGAGTCCGAGACCGAGTCTGAGACTGAGTGTGAGACTTAGTCTGAGACTGAATGTGAGACTGAGTCTGAGACTGAGTCTGAGACTTAGTCTGAGACTGAATGTGAGACTGAGACTGAGTCTGAGACTTAGTCTGAGACTGAATGTGAGACTGAGTCTGAGACCGAGTGTGAGACTAAGTCTGAGACTGAATGTGAGACTGAGTCTGAGACCGAGTCTGAGACTGAGTGTGAGACTTAGTCTGAGACTGAATGTGAGACTGAGTCTGAGACTGAGTCTGAGACCGAGTCTGAGACTGAGTCTGAGACTGAGACTCACACACACACACACACACACACACACACACACACACACACAGAGGTCAGGTCAGGTCCAGGTGTGTGTACAGCTGTGTGGTCTCGGTTCGTGCTGTTGCATCAGGGTCTGATCTGGATCGTGGTGTAAACAGACTCGTCCTCATTTGAAAACAAACCAGATCAGCTGAGCAGACAGGAAGTGGTTTTAGTTACTGGTTGATTTTCAGCTTCATGGTGTTTGTTTTACAAACGAAGACTCACGTCAGGCTGCAAGACTGAGTTTGAGACTAAGACTGAGTCTGAGACCGAGACTGAGACTGAGTGTGAGTCTGAGACTGAATGTGAGTCTGAGACTGAGACTGAGTGTGAGTCTCAGACTCAGACTGAGTCTGAGACTGAGACTGAGTGTGAGTCTGAGACTGAGTGTGAGTCTGAGACTGAGACTGAGTCTGAGTCTGAGACTGAGTCTGAGTCTGAGACTGAGTGTGAGTCTGAAACTGAGTGTGAGACTGAGTCTGAGTTCAACACTGAGACTGAGTGTGAGTCTGAGACTGAGCCTGAGACTGAGTGTGAGACTGAGTGTGAGACTGAGACTGAGTCTGAGACTCAGATTGAGTCTGAGACTGAATGTGAGTCTGAGTCTGAGACTGAGTCTGAGTCTGAGACTGAGACTGAGTCTGACACTGAGTCTGAGACTGAGTTCAAGACTGAGACTGAGTGTAAGTCTGAGACTAAGACTGAGTCTGAGACTGAATGTGAGTCTGAGACTGAGTCTGAGACTAAGACTGAGACTGAGTGTGAGTCTGAGTCTGAGTGAGTCTGAGACTGAGTCTGAGACTGAGTGAGACTGAGACTGAGACTGAGTCTGAGACTGAGTCTGAGACTGAGACTGAGACTGAGTGAGACTGAGACTAAGACTGAGACTGAGTCTGAGACTGAGACTGAGTGTGAGACTGAGACTGAGTCTGAGACTGAGACTGAGTGAGACCGAGACTGAGTGTGAGACTGAGACTGAGTGTGAGACTGAGTGTGAGACTGAGACTGAGTCTGAGTGAGACTGAGACTGAGTCTGAGTGAGACTGAGTCTGAGACTGAGACTGAGCCTGAGACTGAGTCTGAGACTGAGTCTGATGTCAGCTGATGTCAGACAGCAGTGTGACAGAATGAGAGATTAACCTCTTCTTCTTCTACTTCTCCTTCTTGCAGCACAGAACCGTCTATTTGCTGAACAAAGATGTTTTCTGATTTACAGAACATCCTGTCAGCTAACCCAAACCCCCCCTCTCTTCCTCTGAGCGCTGGCCCCTCCCTCTTCCTCTGACAGGACGACAGTCAGCTGCTGAGGCTGCAGCTCCGAGCTCAGAGCAGGTGAGACGCACTGAGGAGATGCTGCTCAGCTGGGGGGTCGCTCTGCTGCTGCTGCTGGGGGGGG
>NW_019523979.1:0-1443 GCF_002814215.2 Seriola lalandi dorsalis | reverse complement strand
AGTAAGGCAAAAAAAGTCATAGTATAGTAAGGCAAAAAAAAAGAGAAAAAACGTCATAGTATAGTAAGGCATAAAAAGTCATAGTATAGTAAGGCAAAAAAAGTCATAGTATAGTAAGGCAAAAAAAAAAGACAAAAAAAGTCATAGTATAGTAAGGCAAAAAAACGCCAAAAAAACGTCACAGTATAGTAAGGCAAAAAAAAAGAAAAAACGTCACAGTATAGTAAGGCATAAAAAAAGAGAAAAAAAGTCATAGTATAGTAAGGCATAAAAAATGAGAAAAAAAGTCATAGTATAGTAAGGCAAAAAAAAGCCAAAAAACGTCACAGTATAGTAAGGCATAAAAAGTCATAGTATAGTAAGGCAAAAAAATGTCATAGTATAGTAAGGCAAAAAAATCTTAGTACAGTAAGGTAAAAAAAATGACAAAAAAAGTCATAGTATAGTAAGGCAAAAAAAAAGCCAAAAAACGTCATAGTATAGTAAGGCATAAAAAGTCATAGTATAGTAAGGCAAAAAAATGCCAAAAAACGTCACAGTATAGGAAGGCATAAAAAGTCATAGTATAGTGAGCCAAAAAAAACGCCAAAAAACGTCACAGTATAGTAAGGCATAAAAAGTCATAGTATAGTAAGGCAAAAAAAGTCATAGTATAGTAAGGCAAAAAAAAAGACAAAAAAGTCATAGTATAGTAAGGCAAAAAAAGTCATAGTATAATAAGGCAAAAAAATTGGAAAAAACGTCATAGTATAGTAAGGCATAAAAAGTCATAGTATAGTAAGGCAAAAAAACGCCAAAAAACGTCACAGTATAGTAAGGCATAAAAAGTCATAGTATAGTAAGGCAAAAAAAGTTATAGTATAGTAAGGCATAAAAAGTCATAGTATAGTAAGGCAAAAAAAAAGACAAAAAACGTCACAGTATAGTAAGGCAAAAAAACGCCAAAAAACGTCACAGTATAGTAAGGCATAAAAAGTCATAGTATAGTAAGGCAAAAAAAAATGACAAAAAACGTCATAGTATCGTAAGGCAAAAAAACGCCAAAAAACGTTTAAGTATAGTAAGGCAAAAAAAGTCATAGTACAGTAAGGCAAAAAAAAAGAGAAAAAACGTCATAGTATAGTAAAACAAAAAAAGTCATAGTATAGTAAGGCAAAAAAATCTAAGTACAGTAAGGTAAAAAAAATGACAAAAAAAGTCATAGTATAGTAAGGCAAAAAAAGTCATAGTATAGTAAGGCAAAAAAAAAGACAAAAAAGTTATAGTATAGTAAGGCATAAAAAGTCATAGTATAGTAAGGCAAAAAAATGCCAAAAAACGTCACAGTATAGGAAGGCATAAAAAGTCATAGTATAGTGAGCCAAAAAAACGCCAAAAAACGTCACAGTATAGTAAGGCATAAAAAGTCATAGTATAGTAAGGCAAAAAAAGTCATAGTATAAT
>NW_019523978.1:0-764 GCF_002814215.2 Seriola lalandi dorsalis | reverse complement strand
AAGTCATAGTATAGTAAGGCATAAAAAGTCATAAAAACGTCATATTATATTAAGGCATGAAAAGTCATAGTATAGTAAGGCATAAAAAGTCAAAAAAAGTCATAGTATAGTAAGGCATAAAAAGTAAAAAAAAAGTCATAGTATAGTAAGGCATGAAAAGTCATAAAAACGTCATATTATATTAAGGCATGAAAAGTCATAGTATAGTAAGGCATAAAAAGCCATAAAAAAGTCATAGTATAGTAAGGCATAAAAAGTCATAAAAACGTCATAGTATAGTAAGGCATAAAAAGTCATAAAAAAGTCGTAGTATAGTAAGGCATAGAAAGTCGTAAAAACGTCAAAATATATTAAGGCATGAAAAGTCATAGTATAGTAAGGCATGAAAAGTCATAGTATAATAAGGCATAAAAAGCCATAAAAAAGTAATAGTAAAGTAAGGCATAAAAAGTCATAAAAACGTCATGATATAGTAAGGCATAAAAAGTCGTAAAAACGTCATATTATATTAAGGCATGAAAAGTCATAGTATAGTAAGGCATAAAAAGTCAAAAAAAAGTCATAGTATAGTAAGGCATGAAAAGTCATAAAAAAGTCATAGTATAGTAAGGCATAAAAAGTCATAGTATAGTAAGGCAGAAAAAGCCATAGTATAGTAAGGCATAAAAAGTCGTAAAAACGTCAAATTTTGATGCCTTACTATACTATGACGTTTTTATGACTTTTTATGCCTTACTTTACTATGACTTTTTTATGGCTTTTTA
>NW_019523977.1:0-1276 GCF_002814215.2 Seriola lalandi dorsalis | reverse complement strand
TGTTTAGCCCTGGTTCAGTCCTCTATTATCTGGTGTTTAGCCCTGGTTCAGTCCACTATTATCTAGTGTTTAGCCCTGGTTCAGTCCTCTATTATCTGGTGTTTAGCCCTGGTTCAGTCCACTATTATCTAGTGTTTAGTCCTGGTTTAGTCCACTATTATCTAGTGTTTAGTCCTGGTTCAGTCCTCTATTATCTGGTGTTTAGCCCTGGTTCAGTCCACTATTATCTAGTGTTTAGCCCTGGTTCAGTCCACTATTATCTGGTGTTTAGCCCTGGTTCAGTCCACTATTATCTAGTGTTTAGCCCTGGTTCAGTCCACTATTATCTAGTGTTTAGCCCTGGTTCAGTCCTCTATTATCTGGTGTTTAGCCCTGGTTCAGTCCACTATTATCTAGTGTTTAGCCCTGGTTCAGTCCACTATTATCTAGTGTTTAGTCCTGGTTCAGTCCACTATTATCTGGTGTTTAGCCCTGGTTCAGTCCACTATTAACTAGTGTTTAGTTCTGGTTTGGTTTAATATTTCATGGTGTTTAGCCCTGGTTCAGTCCACTATTATCTAGTGTTTAGCCTTGGTTCAGTCCACTATTATCTAGTGTTTAGCCCTGGTTCAGTCCACTATTATCTAGTGTTTAGCCCTGGTTCAGTCCACTACTATCTGGTGTTTAGCCCTGGTTCAGTCCACTATTATCTAGTGTTTAGCCCTGGTTCAGTCCACTATTATCCGGTGTTTAACCTTGGTTCAGTCCACTATTATCTAGTGTTTAGTCCTGGTTTGGTTTAATATTTGCTGGTGTTTAGCATATGTATCGTCAAACATTCACTGTGTGTCTTAGACGTGTCTTTATACAGTATATTCTCTGCTGTTTTAGCCTCAAATGCTCCAATAATTACTGGTGTTTTAACAACTTTTTGGTCCAATATTTACAGGTATTTTAGCCCTGGTTATATCCAGTTTTGCAATATGTCTGGTCCAGTATTTGCCAGTATTTTAGCTCTGCTCTGGTCCAAAGTCTCTGGTGATTCAGCCCGTTTGGTCTAATATTCACTGGTGTTTTTCCGTAAAGTTCTGAGTTCGTCACAGATATACATGTATCAGATTAGAAAACTGTTATTTATTCATCTCTGCTGCTGCTGTCACTCAGTGATGAAATGAAATGGTTAAAAAAATAGACAGATTCTGAGTTGCTGTTTTTTTTGCTGCGTTAATCATTGTGATCATATGTGTTAAACCTTGCATCTGTTATTCAGTGTAGAGCGTCACGGACACACATGGCC
>NW_019523976.1:6190-7397 GCF_002814215.2 Seriola lalandi dorsalis | reverse complement strand
GGGTGGGGGGGCATAATCCTAAAAGGATTGGAAGTTACCCCCCACACACACACACACACAGACACACACACACACACACACACACACACACACATCCAAGTAATTCCCTCCACACACACCTCTGTGTTTCAGGGGGTGATGGGTACTGGATGGGGTCAGTTGGTTTCGTGGCTCTGGTGTCTGATTTCTCCCTCCTCCTCCCCCCCCTCCCCTTTCAGTGTTTGCCTTCTTAATGAGAGGGGCGGGACCACAGGGCCTGTGATTGACAGCTACATGCTCCTCTCTCAGCGCTCTTCACCGTGTCTCTCTGTACTGTACCTGACGCAGAGTGACGGGTCGTTTCTCATTTCCTGTCGGAGCGGTGGCTCCTCAGGTGTCTGTCAGTCGGAGCAGCTGTTACAGCTGACGACCCCCCCCCCCCACAGTGACAGAGTTTCATTCGGATCACATTAAAAACACAACGTGGTTAAATCCACAGATGCTTCTCAACTACAGATTATTACTATGAATTATGGGTAACTGTAGGGGAGGGGATTTCTCTGCAGTGATCTGGGAAGAGGAGCAGGAACAGTCGGACCCTGAGGCCTGAGCGCCTCCAATCATCCAGAGACATCCAGAAACATTTTCAATCACCTCGCAGCTGTTAACGAACTTTTAACCCCGTCACAATAATGTTTTGTTTAAAAGAATATTTCACAACTAAAGAGGAAACTCAAGCTTCAACTAAATCTGTACATTTCATTTGAATAAAAAGCATCGCTCTGACAGCTGAAGCTCGTGACGTTACACTGGAAGTCGCCGTTATAACTATTTTATACAACAGCTGATATAGAGTTATAACAGCACTGGGACTTTTAACTCCATGTATCACTCCCCTTCACAGCTGTTCTATTAACAGTCAATCAGCGTCACGTTATCGATCGTTATCGATCTCAGACTGTAACGAACAAAGATGTAAATATTTCCAGAAACAACATTTGAATGAAAGGATGCGAGGGCGTCAGGAGGGGGTGAAGGGGAGAAGTCCGGATACTTCAAGAACACCTGAGGTAACGAGGAGATGAGGTAGCGAGCTAGTGTGCACCGTGCAGGTCAGGAAAATGTTCATGTGTTGCTTAGCAACTGTGAAACTATTAGTGTTGGTGTAGCCAAATAAATGATCAAATAAACAAACAAATCATAATCTGTTTTTGCGTATTTAACTCTT
>NW_019523976.1:0-715 GCF_002814215.2 Seriola lalandi dorsalis | reverse complement strand
GGGTTCAGGGAGGCCAAGCTCGCAGGTTGATTGGTCGCCCTCGGAGCGCTGTGATTGGCTGGGAGGCGCTCAGACCCGCGTGCTTTCTTGACTCGTAGAGGCGCGGGCCTCGGAGACGAGCATCAATCCCGCATCAGTCAACACCGACTGGAGAGAGAGAGAGAGAGAGAGAGAGAGAGAGAGAGAGAGAGAGAGAGAGAGAGAGAGAGACAGAGAGAGAGAGAAAGAAGAGAGAAGAGAGAGAGACAGAGAGAGAGAGAGAACAGAGAGAGAGAGAGAAAGAGAGAGAGTGAGAAAAACAGAGAGAGAGAGAGAGAGAGAGAAAAAGAGAGAGAGAGAGAGAGAGAGAGAGAGAGAGAGAGAGAGAGGCGGACGGCCCACGGTTGTTTTATTTCTCCGGTTCTTCCCTCGGTGAAATGTTGGTGTTTAAAGCCGGCGGACAGGTGTGAGCTGCAGGCGGAGCTGAGCGCGAGCGAGCGACACTTCCTCCATGTGTGTGGATATTTCCTTAAACTCTGGATCTCACTCTTTTCGCATTTAAACCGGATTCTTCTTTTTTTATTGTGAAAGGAGCGTGAAGAAGGTGAGACCTCAACCCGCTTCTTCTCTCTGACTTTCCTCCTCAGGTTAATTCTTCCTGCTGCTTTGGTTTTTATAGAATAATATCAGTCGAAATTTCATCATCAACTTTTCATCGGAAGCTTTTTCTCCTAAA
>NW_019523975.1:1311-5362 GCF_002814215.2 Seriola lalandi dorsalis | reverse complement strand
TGTCTGTTTCTAGCTGCATGATCAGGTGAGCTGCTTTAATAGCATTTTCTGTGGAGTTGTTGGTGTGATTCTCTGAGCTGTTGGCGGGTATTTCAGGAGGAGTGTCGTCCTCTGAGACGCCGCCTCTGTCTATCCGACAGGGAGTGCGGATAGTCCCTCCGGGTGGTTCTGTTACTGTTGAGGAGGTTCTGCTGGCTGCAGGTGAGCAGGTAGCACATGACAATCTGGTTTATGCATCTGGAATGAACAAAGCTGTGGTTGTTCCTTAAGAGTGAGCCACTGGTTTAGCAGCTGATAGAGAGCGGCGTGTTCATTAGGGATCTGTTTGTGCAGGTTTCCCGCTGTCGGTTCCCTCCACGCGGATCACCGTCTCAGGTGTTCGGGTCCATGTCCGGGTGCCGGGCGGTGGCTGGTGCGTCTGCAACTGGCGCGGCGGCGGCTGCGGCCGGTTCCGGGTCCGTGTCCTGCTGCCCGGCGGGCGCCTCCGCGGGTGCCGGGGCGGTGGCTGGGTCCGGATCTGTGGCCGGCGGGATTGTGGCAATCTGTAACAGTGGTTCATTTTGTACCAACAATGTTGAAGAGGCTGTAGAGCAGGAGGAATATGTGATTTCAAGAAACCTGCATAGCTCCATGTCGGTAGAAGTCAATGGACAAACACAGTTGGTTAGAAATAATGAAGGAGCAGTTTCTTCAAGCCCTCCTTGCAAAAGGGTGGCTATAAATGAAGGACAGGGGTTGTGCAGCAGCCAGGCTTCATGTGATGGAGAGGAGATGGAAGATGATTATGAGTACAGATCTTTATTCACTGAAGAGAATTCATCTCTTTTTAGATGAAACTTACAAAAGATCAGTAAACATGAGTGATTATTTCAGTGACACCGAAAAATTCACTAGATCTGTCAATGTACTGAAAAGACAAGTTGGTTTTGACCTCCTAGATGGAAAGAAACGCTTCCGTCGCAAGAAGCACATTAACACTCTGAGAAAAGGTAAAACTGCAAAAAACACAAAGAAGTAAAACATGATCATGCATCACAAGGTGTTTTTCTCTCTCCACTGCTCTCTGCTGGTTTCTGCTTGTCTGTTTCTCTTCTCTGATCTCTCCATGAAGAGACTTAAGATAGGATCTTTAAACATAAATGGTGGGAGGGAAAGGCGGAAAAGGGCACTAATCTCTGAGGTCTCAAACCAAAAAGGGATAGATGTGTTGTTTTTACAAGAAACACACACAGATACATCTGATGAGACAGATTGGGGTTTATGGTGGGATGGTTCTTATAACCTTAGCCATGGAACAAACTTCAGTGCAGGGGTAGCAGTTCTTTTTAAAAAATCTGCAAATGCAACCATTTTATCCTGTACTGAAGTGGTAAATGGTCGTTTGTTAATCGTTCGGGCACAAAGGAAAATGATGACTTGTCTGAAGTTGCCAGGAGGTAGAATTACCACCAATCCAGCTGAGATGAGGAATCATGCAACAGCCTTTTACACAGACCTTTTTGCAGCCGAAGCTTGTGACATGGAGCGCCATGGGGAGCTCTTGGAGGGTCTTCCTCCTCTAAACCTGGAAGAAAAAGCTGCCCTCGATAGTGAACTGACACTTGACGAGTTAACTATGGCTGTAAAACAGATGGCATCAGGGCGAGCACCAGGAATTGATGGATTGTCCACAGACTTTTTTAAAAGTTTCTGGAATACACTGGGACATGACTTACATGGTGTGTTGATGGAGTGTTTCAGAACAGGATCTCTCCCAGTGTCCTGTCAAAGAGCAATTCTCCCTGTTGCCAAAAAAAGGTGATTTGGCACTATTAAAAACTGGAGGCCAGTTGCCTTACTGTGTACGGACTACAAAATACTCTCCAGAGCTTTATCAAACAGACTCAAGGAAGTTCTCGGGAATATCATACATATAGACCAGAACTATTGTATTTCAGACAGGACAATTACGGACAACATTTTCCTCATTAGAGATGTAATTGATGTGTGTGAATGTTATAATGTAAACACTGGGATTATTTCTTTGGATCAAGAGAAAACGTTTGGTAGGGTGGATCATTCTTATTTGTTTTGCACACTCAGGGTTTTGGTTTTGGTTTTGGTGATGGGTTTGTGTCTTGGCTTGGTCTGCTATATCACAATGCACAGTGTTTGGTGAAGATAGGGGAAAGGACTGAATCGGCCACTCCAAGAGCTGGTTGGAAATGGCTCGACTGCTCATGAGGAGAGCCGGTGGCTTGGGCTTTGAAAAACAACTCTTCTTCATGCAGTCAGAGGATCTGGACCACACAGAATTAACTTCCTTCTACAGCTCTGTACTGCAGGCCTGGCAGATTTTAAAGACTGAACGTGAAACCAATGAGACTCCAGGTATATGGGTGTTTGAGGAACCTTTGGTTTCAAACATGTTCTTAAAAGCTCCAACCCTTCAGTCTGCCAGCTTGTGGGTCAGACTCAGAGAGGGAGGATGCACCAAACTGGGCCATCTAATGACGCTGACCACTTCATCTGAAGACGTCCTGAGGGGGAGAGGAACAATCACCTCCATCAGACTGATTAACAGGGTGGTGGAAGAAGTCTGTGCTGCTCTGCCACAACATCTGAGAGCATTTGCGAGGGACCAAACTCTGTGTGAACAGTGGAGTGAGGGCAGCGAGTACAGCTTCCCATCTCTGTCTGTATCCCCAGCTGTGGGGGAGTGGCAGGAAGGAGCGGGTAAGCTGCTGTCTCTCACAACACCACATCTGGGCAAGTTTCAGGGTGTAGGCAGGAAGGAACTCTATCAAACCTGTGTCAAAGTCCTTAATCTTCGGTCACTGTCAGAGGTCGGGGAGTCGAGGTTATTTTTGGCCCAAAGTATTCGGCAAAAAGAAAATCTGTTTGGACATTGCTGAACTTTTTGTCTGGCTCTGCCAAGTTGGCTATTTGGCTGACGCGCAGAAACACGGCCCAGGATTGGACACGGTGCTGGTTCTGAAGGGTCTATTGAAAGCTCGACTGAGGGTGGAATATGCCTTCTATAAAGTAACGGACAATATGGAAGATTTCAACCGTGTGTGGGCTCTAGCGGGGTTTTGTGTTCTGTGGGAGGGGATGGAGAGCTGATTGTTAATTTGTGATCTGTGGTTGTTGTTTTCTTGGTTTTTTGTTGTTCCCGTCTTTTTGCTCTGATAGGACAGTGATGTAGGTTGTCTCCTAGAAGTGGTTTAATAAAGGGCCTTTGAAAACCAAACCTCCTCTCTCCTCTCCTTGTCTCCTCGTGTCCTTTCCTACCTTTGGGTCCCTTCATCAGTTTGATTTGTGTGATGCGTTCGCTCGGTGGGCGTCGCCGCAGGACATATAGCCTGACGACAGGCCCCGCCTCCTTCAGTGCCTCCACGGCGATGGAGTGAGTGACCTCACGGACATCCACGTCGTTAACGAATACGATGCTGTCGTTCACCCTGGTGACAGAGAGAGAGAGAGAGAAGCATCAATAAATCAATAAATGTGCATGTGTGTGTGTGTAAGTGTGTGTGTGTATATGTGTAGGGGAGTGTGTATGAGTGTGTGTGTGTGCATGCATGTGTGTGTGTGCGTGCGTATGTGTGAGCGTGTGTGTGTGTGTGTGTGTACGTTTGTGTGTGTGTGAGCTTGTGTGCGCGTGTGACTGTGCGTGCGTGTGTGTGTGTACGTTTGTGTGTGTGTGACATTGTGTGCGCGTGTGAGTGTGCGTGCGTGTGTGTGTACCTGAGGCGTCCGTCCTGGGATGCGGCTCCTCCTGGGATGATCTTGGTGATAAAGATGGACGGGTCGTCTCCGATGTGAGGATTATCAGTTCCTCCTGCGATGCTGAAGCCCAGACCAGAGTTACCCTGAACAGAGAACATGTTCTGTGAGTAGAGAACCCTCCCACTGTTTCAGGGACCACCAGGGTTCAAATATCAAGCCTTGTGAAAAGGGTTCTTCAGAAAAGATTCTAGTGTGTCGTGGTACGTCTCTAATAATGTTTCATATGGGATTGTAGAACCTTTCTAACAAAGTTCTGATGTTAACAGAATCATGCTAAATC
>NW_019523975.1:0-510 GCF_002814215.2 Seriola lalandi dorsalis | reverse complement strand
TGATTCACTGACTCACGGTTCTCCACTGACATTTGTTTTCAGATCTGAAGCTTCAGTTTCGTTTCATCTGTACTATGTTTCCTGAAATAAAAAGCGGCAAGTTAAAAATAACCCGCTGATGTCAGCAGGGCGGAGCTTATTTAAGAGGCTGGAGGCAGCTTTAAACACAGAGCGACAGTTTCTAAAAACAGAGCAGAGAGGAGCTATTTCTGGACCCCAGTGTGTGTGTGTGTGTGTGTGTGTGTGTGTGTGTGTGTGTTACAGTGTGTGTGTAATACAGTGTGTGTGTTTGTGTTACAATGTGTGTGTATTACAGTGTGTGTGTGTGTGTGTGTGTGTGTGTGTGTGTGTGCGCTCGCAACATGATGGTTACCACAGTGACACAGTGCGGTAGCCCTGAGAACTCAACACACAAACCTCTCCAATCAATTATGTTTATCCACTGATTACTATCAGCTCACCTGTTCCCTGATCAGCTGATTGTGTGTGTGTGTGTGTGTGTGTGTGTGT
>NW_019523974.1:0-1077 GCF_002814215.2 Seriola lalandi dorsalis | reverse complement strand
TATACTATAATGTTTTTTTGACATTTTATGCCATACTATACTATTACGTTTTTTGTCATATTTATGCCTTCCAATACAATTTCATTTGATTCCTTACCATACTATGACGTTTTTATGACCTTTTATGCCTTAATATAATATAATGTTTTTTTGACATTTTATGCCATACTATACTATGACGTTTTTTGACATTTTATGCCATACTATACTATGACGTTTTTTGACATTTTATGCCATACAATACTATTACGTTTTTTGTTATATTTATGCCTTCCAATACAATTTCATTTGATTCCTTACCATACTGTGAAGTTTTTATGACGTTTTATGCTTTAATATACTATAATTTTTTTTTGACATTTTATGCCATACTATACTATGACGTTTTTTGACATTTTATGCCATACTATACAATGACATTTTTTGTCATTTTTATGTCTTCCAATACAATTTCATTTGATTCCTTACCATACTATGACATTTTTATGACCTTTTATGCCTCAATATACGATTTTTTTTTTGACATTTTATGCCATACTATACTATGACGTTTTTTGACATTTTATGCCATACTATACAATAACGTTTTTTGTCATTTTTATGCCTTCCAATACAATTTCATTTGATTCCTTACCATACTGTGACGTTTTTATGACATTTTATGCCTCAATATACTTTTTTCTTTTTTAACATTTTATGCCATACTATACTACGTTTTTTGACATTTTATGCCATACTATACAATGACGTTTTTTGGCATTTTTATGCCTTACTGTACTATGTTGTTTTATTCCTTACCATACTATGAAGTTTTTATGACCTTTCATGCCTTAATATAATATGATATTTTTTTGACATTTAATGCCATACTATACTATGACGTTTTTTGACATTTTATGCCATACTATACAATGACGTTTTTTGTCATTTTTATGTCTTCCAATACAATTTTATTTGATTCCTTGCCATACTATGATGTTTTTATGACCTTTTATTCCTTAATATACTATAATGTTTTTTTGACATTTTATGCCATACTATACAATGACGTTTTTTGTCATTTTTATGTCTTCCAAT
>NW_019523973.1:0-1097 GCF_002814215.2 Seriola lalandi dorsalis | reverse complement strand
AGAAAATTCCAGGGAAATTTTGAGTGCCACGGGGGCTACTGCCGGGATGAGTACATGATTTATTTCCAGTGTTCAAAAGTCACCCTGATCATACTCTGGTTTTGAGAAATGTCTTGATATAAAAGACTCTGATATAAAACAATTTCACATCCCTCCATCATGTATTATGTGGGAAATATCTCATATTCTGTGTTTTTTTTTAAAATAAAACAAGAGGCAACATGTCTTCAAACTGGCATTTAAAGGGTTAAAATCCCGAAAACTAATAATCATTTGATAGGTTTGAGCAGAACTGAAGTGGTTTAAGAGATTTATGCAAAAAAAGCAGAAAAAAATATTGATATATGATGATTTTATAGCATTTTCTTTGTGTGTCCTTTTTTGGACGTGAGGAACCCCAGAGGGTACAAAATGTGTTACCAGTGTATAAAAGACCTGTAACAGTAACTGACATTAGATTTTAAAAATATGTCAAAAAAGACACTTTCTTGCAGAAATCCATACCTTGAGCTGTAACACAGCCAAAATGATCAGCAAATCAAAAAAGAAAAGTGAAGAAAATGTCCAAAAAAGGACAAAGGGACCCCTGAGGGTTAATAAATCCCATGAACCGCTATTTAAATTACCACTATTATGTTTTTTTCTGTGCTAAATTTAACATCACTGGGGAGGAGAGCAACGCGACTAGAAGTGACAGCGAGAGAGGGCTAGTAGCTTCTCCTCTCCTCTGTCTCAGCGGAGACCGTCACAACTTCATTCACTCTTTTAACAAAACAAAAAAAAAAGCAACGAAGGAAGCAGTAAATGGACTTACATATTTAAGACCTAACTAAATGTAATTTAAGACCTAACATGCGGCTAATGTAAAGCTAGCGGAGCTTGGAGATTGGTTATCTGGTTGCTAGGCGCACGCACACACACAGGTCAGGAGCTGCCGTTGCCATGGCAATGTGAAAATCTGCCCAGAATTTGGCTTCTACATGGCTTCAAACAACTGCAAATTATGAGAAAACCGTTACTTCTCTTCAAAAACTGAAAAGACCGTGACAGACACTGAAGCCAGAAGTTTCTACAGTCTCTATTTTATTCAGATATTC
>NW_019523972.1:5589-6217 GCF_002814215.2 Seriola lalandi dorsalis | reverse complement strand
CGGACTCTGATGGTCTGCCCTGCAGCTGCTCAGCTCCATCAGATCAAAGTCCTGCTGCTCTTCCTGACCTGACCGCCGTGTCACGACCGTGTCCGTCGGTAAAGACGTGTGACGGGCTGCACAATGCACGGACAGGATACAACACACAATACACAGCAGAGTTAATGTTCAGTAACTGTGTTCCACTGGAGGAACCTGCAGCTGGTTCCTTATGAGTCTCTGGTACCAGGTTCCTCCAGTGTTAACCCTGAACTGATCTCATCGTGTTCGACTGTTCAGGAGGAGAGTTGTGTTGAAACGGGACGTCTGAAAAATCTGAAGATCCAGATGTTTTCAGCTGTAAATCAGTAAATCGATGCTGATTGATCAGTTTACCACAGCTGTTATAAAGATATCTGAGGTTCATGAAGAGAGTAGAAATATTTAGAGGGAAAAACATGAACAATATGAAAACTAGGATCACCTCCTCGAGGTCGTATCCCTCCGCCACTCAAACTAGTTCCAGGTCACGCGTGTTTATCCGGAGTCATTAGATATGAACCATCTGTGTGAAACTTTGTCATAATTGCTGTGAAGTCTTGAGTAATGGCTAAAAAGTGTTTTGTGAGGTCACACTGACCTTGACCTT
>NW_019523972.1:908-2786 GCF_002814215.2 Seriola lalandi dorsalis | reverse complement strand
GCTGATTGGTGCCCATGTTTCCCTCTGAGACCTTGAAATCTACAAACAGACCTGCTGCTTCAAACAAACCCTCCGTCTCTACGTGACACCGTCACACGTCCAGACCCACTACAGGAGGAACGACGAGTCTGGACTGGTTCAGATCATAGAACACAGACCATAGATCATAGAACAAAGATCATAGATCGTAGATCATAGATCGTAGATCATAGAACATAGATCACAGAACATAGATCGTAGATCATAGATCACAGAACATAGATCACAGAACATAGATCATAGATAGTAGATCATAGAACATAGATCATAGAACACAGATCATAGATCAAAGAACATAGATCATAGATCGAAGATCATAGAACATAGATCATAGAACACAGATCATAGATCATAGAATGTAGATCATAGATCGTAGATCACAGATCATAAAACAGAACATAGATCATAGATCACAGACCATAGAACATAGATCACAGAACATAGATCACAGATCATAGATCATAGAACATAGATCACAGATCATAGATCATAGATCGTAGATCATAGATCACAGAACATAGATCACAGATCATAGATCACACATCATAGATCACAGAACATAGGTCACTGATCATAGATCATAGAACATAGATCGTAGATCACAGATCATAGAACATAGATCATAGATCACAGACCATAGAACATAGATCACAGAACATAGATCACAGATCATAGATCATAGAACATAGATCACAGATCATAGATCACTGATCATAGAACATAGATCATAGAACATAGATCATAGATCGTAGATCACAGATCATAGAACATAGATCACAGATCATAGATCACTGATCATAGAACATAGATCATAGAACATAGATCATAGATCGTAGATCACAGATCATAGAACATAGATCACAGATCTACACACAGATTTACAGCGTTTAACGAGCTGCTATCAGCTGATCGTTTCTCTGTTGAAGACGCAGTTCACCGGAGGTCGCAGAGAGACGTCACAGAGTGATGCGTCTTCACTCACAAACAATCTTTGGCAGAGTCGAACCAACAAGTTTCACTGGACTAATTACACAAATAATGTTACAGTAGAACTACAGCTGTACGTCTCCCGCCGCTGCCCTCATTTAACCAGAGGAAGTGTCGGCCCAGATTTCAACAGGAACCAGATCCAGAACCAAACCTGACAAAGCTGTGCTAGGTATTTCCAAACTTTTTGGAGAGAAAGGTTCTGGTCTAACTGGTTCTGATCTGACTGGTTCTGTTCAGACTGGTTCTGGTCTGACTGGTTCTGTTCAGACTGGTTCTGCTCTGACTGGTTCTGTTCTGACTGGTTCTGTTCAGACTGGTTCTGCTCAGAAGTTCTGCTCTGACTGGTTCTGCTCTGACTGGTTCTGTTCAGACTGGTTCTGCTCAGAAGTTCTGCTCTGACTGGTTCTGCTCTGACTGGTTCTGTTCTGACTGGTTCTGTTCTGACTGGACAGCCTGTTTATATTCAGACTACAGGATGTAGTCTCTGCAGCATCAGTCTGACGTGGTCGGGCCTGGACCTGGACCTGGACCTGGACCTGGGGTGTGTTGTGTGTGGAGCGGGTCAGCGGTGGAGCTGCTGCACCACAATGAGAAGAGAGGGAAAAGGAGCGGCTGCCATGTCGTCCTCCCTCTTTCCTGCTTTGTCTTAAACGTTTGAGAAACAAAGGCGTCGCCCGCAGACGTGTAATCAGACATCTGATCCTCAGCCGGCGGCTAATTTTAGTCTGTACGTTTTTACAACAGATTCTCTTTCAGCCTGAGACTCTGGTCCACGGCCTGATCCCAGCGAGACCTCTGAAATCTGCAGACTCCTGCAGAAACCTCCTCCTCCTCCTCCTCCTCCTCCTC
>NW_019523972.1:0-585 GCF_002814215.2 Seriola lalandi dorsalis | reverse complement strand
TTTTATTGGATCACTCAGAAAACAGTCAGCCAATCAGAAGAGAGACTCAGAGCCTCCTCTCTTCTGATTGGCTGACTGAGAGATGAGATGTAAATGTTTACGTTTAACTCTTTCCTCTGTCAGTCAGTGGGTTTACTTTGCTGCTGTCACTCAACGTATGCTAAATGTGTTAGCATGCTTACTTAATGTAGCGTGCGGTGCAACTGTTAGCCACACACACACACACACACACACACACAGTGTTGGTGCACCTGCTGCTCAGGTTGGACATAAAGCTGATTGTCAGTCTGGACACTTGAAAATAAAACACAGAAGAAGAAACATGGCGCTGTAATGAATTAGTGAGGACTGTAGTGAAGACATGTTTCAGCTCGGCCCGGCGTTCTGATCTGAGTGTTAATGAGAAGAGTCTTCCTGGCTCTGGTTGTTCACTGAGTGTCTGTGTTTTCATTTTTGTCTCGCTTCTTGTGCTGATTTATTCCCATTAATTATAAAATCCAGGTCATTATCAAAGCAGCGCTCCGACCCCCGGAGGGGAAGCCCGCTGCGTTTCCCCGAGATCTCCAACACTTCAAACGCTCTGTT
>NW_019523971.1:0-1533 GCF_002814215.2 Seriola lalandi dorsalis | reverse complement strand
TGTGTGTGTGTGTGTGTGTGTGTGTGTCGCCCTCCCCCCACAGGACCAACTCCGACTCGGCCCTCCACACCAGTGTGATGAACCCTCCCACAGGAGACCCCTTCACCACAGGTGGACCCACCTTCACCCCCCAGAGCAGCAGACGCAGCGGTGAGACAGCAGCTCCACGCCAAAACACAAACACTCGACACACACTGCGAAAGAAAAGTCACAATAAAACACAGGACGACTCTAGTGGAGGTCAGACTGAGACACTGAGAGGTCGACCTCAGGGCAGATGAAGACGCCGCAGAGACAGAAGCTGTGATTCACTCTGATCCTCAGTCTCTGAGTCAAGTTTACTCCTCAAGCTCATTTAAACTCAAACTAACTAAAGTAAATAAAAGCAGGTAAAACAAATGTACAGAAAAAGTTAAACACAAGGAAAGCAGAGTAAATATACTGTAAACACAAACATGTAAACAAACTAACAAAAACAAGAAGCAGAAGATTGTTCATCCAATCAGGAGCAGGAAAGAGTTACGTTGAGTTTTGACTGTAGAGAATCAGTCACCTTCAACTTCCTGTCTGTCTGTCTGCCTGTCTGTCTCTCTCTCTCTGTCTGTCTGCCTGTCTGTCTGTCTGTCTGTCTCTCTGTCTGTCTGTTTGTCTCTCTGTCGGTCTGTCTCTCTGCCTGTCTCTCTGTCTGCCTGTCTGTCTCTCTGCCTGTCTCTCTGTCTGCCTGTCTGTCTCTCTGTCTGCCTGTCTGTCTCTCTGTCTCTCTGCCTGTCTCTCTGTCTTAAAGCCACCCTGACAGAAGTGAGTGTGATGTTTGTTCCTCAGTGATTAAGATCTGAGTAAAAACAGTTCAGGAAGTTCTGAAGGTAAAGTGGCACTAACTCTCCCTGTCTCTCTCTCTGTCTCTCTCCCTGTCTCTCTCTCTCTCTCCCTGTCTCTCTCTCTGTCTCTGTCTCTCTCTCTCCCTGTCTCTCTCCCTCTCTCTCTCCCTGTCTCTCTCTCTGTCTCTCCCTCTGTCTCTCTCCCTGTCTCTCTCCCTGTCTCTCTCCCTGTCTTTCTCCCTGTCTCTCTCCCTGTCTCTCTCTCTGTCTCTCTCTCTGTCTCTCCCTCTGTCTCTCTCTCTGTCTCTCCCTCTGTCTCTCTCCCTGTCTCTCTCCCTGTCTTTCTCCCTGTCTCTCTCCCTGTCTCTCTCTCTGTCTCTCTCTCTCTGTCTCTCTCCCTGTCTCTCTCTCTGTCTCTCTCTCTGTCTCTCCCTCTGTCTCTCTCCCTGTCTCTCTCTCTGTCTCTCTCTCTCTCTCCCTGTCTCTCTCCCTGTCTTTCTCCCTGTCTCTCTCCCTGTCTCTCTCTCTGTCTCTCTCTCTGTCTCTCTCCCTGTCTCTCTCTCTGTCTCTCTCTCTGTCTCTCCCTCTGTCTCTCTCCCTGTCTCTCTCTGTCTCTCTCTCTCTCTCTCTCTCCCTCTCTCTCCCTGTCTCTCTCTCTCTCCCTCTCTCTCCCTCTCTCTCTCTCTCTGTCTCTCTCTCTCTGTCTCTCTCTCTC
>NW_019523970.1:0-1173 GCF_002814215.2 Seriola lalandi dorsalis | reverse complement strand
GGTCATAAAAACGTCATAGTATGGTAGGGGATACAACGACATAGTAAAATAAGGCCTAAAAATTGTAAAAAAACATCATAGTATAGTATGTCGTAAAACGCCAAAAAACGTCATAGTGTACTATGGCAAAAAATGTCAAAAAACACTATAGCATATTAAGGTATAAAATGTCATAAAAACGTCATAGTATGGTAGGGGATACAACGACATAGTAAAATAAGGCCTAAAAATGTTAAAAAACATCATAGTATAGTATGTCGTAAAACGCCAAAAAACGTCATAGTATAGTGGCAAAAAATTTCAAAAAAAAAAAAGACATTTTAAGGCATAAAAGGTCATAAAAACGTCATAGTATGGTAGGGGATACAACTACATAGTAAAATAAGGCCTAAAAATTTAAAAAAACATCATAGTATAGTATGTCATAAAACGCCAAAAAACGTCATAGTATAGTATGGCAAAAAAGTCATAGTATAGTATGGCAAAAAATGTCAAAAAACACTATAGCATTTTAAGGCATAAAAGGTCATAAAAACGTCATATATGGTAGGGGATACAATAACATAATAAAATAAGGCCTAAAAATGGTAAAAAAACATCATAGTATAGTATGGCAAAAAATGGCAAAAAAAAATATTACATTAAGGCCTAAAATGTTATAAAAACGTCATAGTATAGTATGGCAAAAAATGGCAAAAAAAAATATTACATTTTAAGGCATAAAAGGTCATAAAAACGTCATAGTATGGTAGGGGATACAACAACATAGCAAAATAAGGCCTAAAAATTTAAAAAAACATCATAGTATAGTATGGCATAAAATGCCAAAAAACGTCATAGTATAGTATGGCAAAAAATGTAAAAAAACACTATAGCATATTAAGGCATAAAAGGTCATAAAAACGTCATAGTATGGTAGGGGATACAACGACATAGTAAAATAAGGCCTAAAAATGTTAAAAAACATCATAGTATTGTATGGCATAAAATGCCAAAAAACGTCATAGTATAGTATGGCATAAAATGCCAAAAAACGTCATAGTATAGTATGGCAAAAAATGTCAAAAAATTTTTTTACATTTTAAGGCATAAAAGGTCATAAAAACGTCATAGTATGGTAGGGGATACAACTACATAGTAAAATAAGGCCTAAAAATGTTAAAAAACATAATA
>NW_019523969.1:0-771 GCF_002814215.2 Seriola lalandi dorsalis | reverse complement strand
TACTATACTATGACATTTTTTGACGTTTTCATGCATTATTATACTATGATTAATTTTTTTGCATTTTTATGCCTTATCAAACTATGACGTTTTTTCGCATTTTTATGCCTAACTATACTATGACCATTTTCGCCTTAATATATTATGACGTTTTTACACATTTTTATGCCTTACTATACTATGATGAATTTTTCTGCATTTTTATGGCTTACTATACTATGATATTTTAATGCCTTACTATACCATGATGTATTTCTAAGTTTTTATCAAGTATTATACTATGACCCTTTTTTGCCTTACTATACTATGATGTTTTTTGACGTTTTCATGCCTTAGTATACAATGATGTATTTTGGCGTTTTTATGCCTATACTATGACCTTTTTTGATGTTTCTATGCCTAACTATACTATTACCATTCTTACCTTATAATACTATGACGTTTTTTGCGATTTAATGACTTACTATACTATGATGAATTTTTTTGCATTTTTATGCCATACTATACTATGACCATTTTTGCCTTACTATACTATGATGTTTTTACACATTTTTATGCCTTGCTATACTATGACGTTTTTTGACGTTTTCATGCCTTACTATACTATGATGAATTTTTTTTGACGTTTTCATGACTTACTATACTACGATGAATTTTTGTTTCCTTATTATGCCTTACTATACTATGACGTTTTTTCACATTTTTATGCCTTACTATACTATGATGTTTTTAGACCTTTTTATGCCTTACAATACTATGACGTTTTTTGAC
>NW_019523968.1:0-566 GCF_002814215.2 Seriola lalandi dorsalis | reverse complement strand
TTTTTTGCCATACTATACTATGACGTTTATACGCCTTACTATACTATGACGTTTTTTGACATTTTTTTGCCTTACTATACTATGACATTTTTTGACATTTTTTTGCCATACTATACTATGACTGTTTTTTGACATTTATTTGCCTTACTATACTATGACGTTTTTTGACATTTTTTTGCCTTACTATACTATGACGTTTTTTGACATTTTTTTGCCATACTATACTATGACGTTTTTTGACATTTTTTAGCCTTACTATACTATGACGTTTTTTGACATTTTTTAGCCTTACTATACTATGACGTTTTTTGACATTTTTTAGCCTTACTATACTATGACGTTTGTACGCCTTACTATACTATGACGTTTTTCGAAATTTTTTAGCCTTACTATACTATGACATTTTTTGACATTTTTTTGCCATACTATACTATGACGTTTGTACGCCTTACTATACTATGACGTTTTTTGACATTTTTTTGCCATACTATACTATGACTCTTTTTGACATTTTTTTGCCATACTATACTATGACGTTTTTTGACATTTTTTAGCCTTACTATACT
>NW_019523967.1:0-762 GCF_002814215.2 Seriola lalandi dorsalis | reverse complement strand
ATGGCATAAAATTTTCAAAAAACGTCATAGTATAGTATGTTATAAAAATGTCAAAAAAACGTCATAGTACAGTATGGCATAACATTCTCAGAAAATGTCATAGTATAATAAGGCATAAAAGTGTCATAGTATAGTATGGCATAAAAATGTCAAAAAATTTCATAGTATAGTATGTCATAAAAATGTCATAAAACGTCATAGTATAGTGAGGCATAAAAATGCAGAAAAACATAATAGTATAGTAAGTGATGAAAATACATAACAATAAACATCATAGTATAGTAAGGCATAAAAATGTCATAAAACGTCATAGTATAGTATGGCATAAAATTTTCAAAAAACGTCATAGTATAGTATGTTATAAAAATGTCAAAAAAAAACGTCATAGTACAGTATGGCAAAACATTCTCAGAAAACGTCATAGTACATTAAGGCATAAATGTGTCATAGTATAGTATGGCATAAAAATGTTAAAAAATGTCATAGTATAATAAGGCATAAAAGTGTCATAGTATAGTATGTCATAAAAATGTCAAAAAACGTCATAGTATAGTATGGCATAAAAATGTCAAAAAACGTCATATTATAGTATGTCATAAAATTGTCAAAAAAACGTCATAGTATAGTATGTTATAAAAATGTAAAAAAAAACGTCATAGTACAGTACGGCAAAACATTCTCAGAAAACGTCATAGTACATTAAGGCATAAAAGTGTCATAGTATAGTATGGCATAAAAATGTCAAAAAATGTCATAGTATAA
>NW_019523966.1:0-653 GCF_002814215.2 Seriola lalandi dorsalis | reverse complement strand
CATACTTTATTAGGGCATAAAAGGTCATAAAAATGTTATAATATGGTCAGGCATCAAACAAGATAGTATAGTATGGCATAAAAATGCCAAAAAACATAGTAGTACATAAAATGTCATAATAACGTCATATTATGGTCAGGCATCAAATGACATAGTATAGTGAGACATAATAATGCCAAAAAACATCTAAGTATAGTATGGGACAAAAATGCCCAAAAAAACATCATAGTATATTAGGATATAAAAGGTCATAAAAATGTTATAGTATGGTCAGGAATCAAACAAGATAGTATAGTAAGGCATAAAAATGCGAAAAAACATCTTTGTATAATATGGTATAAAAATGGCAAAAAACGTCATAGTATAGTATGGCATAAAACATCAAAAATACATCATACTTTATTAGGGCATAAAAGGTCATAATAACGTCATATTATGGTCAGGCATCAAATGATATAGTATAGTGAGACATAAAAATGCCAAAAAACATCTAAGTATAGTATAGGACAAAAAATTCCCCAAAAAACATCATGGTATATTAGGACATAAAAGGTCATAAAAACGTTATAGTATGGTCAGGCATCAAACAAGATAGTATAGTGAGGTATAAAAATGGCAAAGAACGTCATAGTATAGTATGGCATAAAATGTCA
>NW_019523965.1:0-628 GCF_002814215.2 Seriola lalandi dorsalis | reverse complement strand
GTCGGGATTAGGTCGATCAATAGTAAAGACATGATGGAGTGATGGAGGTGTGTCGTACCTTGAAGCGACAGACGAGTGCAGGAGAGACTGAGCGGTAAAACTCCGGCAGCATCTCGTGACGTGTCGACACGACGGCGTCCAAACACTTCGCCGCCGCCCGCCGAACCTTCCAGCTCATGTCGTCGTCATCGCTGTACTCATCATCACTGCCTGGACAGACAGAGGGACGGAGACAGAGAGAGAGAGAGAGAGAGAGAGAGAGAGAGAGAGAGAGAGAGAGAGAGAGAGAGAGAGAGAGAGAGAGAGAGTCATTATTATAATCCTTCATCTTCAGATTAAATTTGGACAAAAAGAAAATCAAAGCTAAAATCACGTGAATATCCGGTTTTAACATAAACATTACCCACAATGCACCAGAACACCCAGAGACACTAAACCAACAGCTGCCAATGTTCAGCTAAATCTGTGAGGATCAACACATTTACATTCTCTCACAACTGAAACAATTAGCTGATAAATCGATCGACAGAAAATTAATTACTGATTATTTTGATGATCGATTCATTTTTCCAGTTAAACTTCTTCTCAAAAAGGAAAACAGAATCAACTGATCAATAAAAAACATTTC
>NW_019523964.1:0-593 GCF_002814215.2 Seriola lalandi dorsalis | reverse complement strand
ATGTGAGAACTTGGAGAATCGATGTGAGAACTTGGAGAATACGATGTAAGAACTTGGAGAATACGATGATAGAACTTGGAGAATACGACATGAGAACTTGAAGAATATGATGTGAGAACTTGGTGAATACGACGTAAGAACTTGGAGAATATGAGAACTTGGAAAATACGATGTGAGAACTTGAAGAATACAATGTGAGAACTTGGAGAATACGACGTAAGAACTTGGAGAATATGAGAACTTGGAGAATATGAGAACTTGGAGAATATGAGAACTTGGAGAATATGAGAACTTGGAGAATACGATGTGAGAACTTGGAGAATATGAGAACTTGGAGAATACAATGTGAGAACTTGAATAATACGATGTGAGAACTTGGAGAATACGACGTAAGAACTTGGAGAATATGAGAACTTGGAGAATACGATGTGAGAACTTGGAGAATACGACGTAAGAACTTGGAGAATACGATGATAGAACTTGGAGAATACAACATGAGAACTTGGAAAATACGACATGCGAATTTGGAGAATACGTGAGAACTTGGAGAATATGAGAAATTGGAGAATACGATGTGAGAACTTGGAGAATAC
>NW_019523963.1:4140-4607 GCF_002814215.2 Seriola lalandi dorsalis | reverse complement strand
GAGAGAGAGAGGGACACAGAGAGAGAGAGGGACACAGAGAGAGAGAGGGAGAGAGAGAGGGACACAGAGGGAGAGAGAGAGAGGGACACAGAGAGAGAGAGGGAGAGAGAGAGAGAGGGAGAAAAGAGACTCTAACAAAAGAACGAGGACGGACACAAAGAGAGAGGAGGAAGAAAGAGAAGAGGAATAATACAAAAGTGGGAAAGAAGTAATACAGCACAGGGATAAAGTGTGTGTGTGTGTGTGTGTGTGTGTGTGTGTGTGTGTGTGTGTGTGTGTTTAACCAATTTAAGGTGCAGTATAATTGAAGTGTGTGTTTTCAAGGACAGGTAGATATTGGTCCTGAGGAGGGAAGTTGCCGAGTCAGCAGGTCTGAGCTGATTACATCCTCTGTCTGAGAGAGGAGGGGAGGGGAGGAGGAGGAGGAGAGGAGAAGGAGGAGGAGGAGAGGAGGAGAAAGGAGGAGG
>NW_019523963.1:2085-3354 GCF_002814215.2 Seriola lalandi dorsalis | reverse complement strand
GAAAGGAAGAGAAAGGAGTTTCAGCTGCTGCAGCAGGAAACAAAAAGCAGGTGTGTTTATGTAAAACCTTCTAACAACATGTTTGTGCCACTTTTTCCCGCCTGTGTAAAACGCGGCGCCGCCATCATTTACATTCTCATACATTCCTCGGTCTGGGACAGAAGAGCCAGAGTCCGTGTCAGAGCAGGAAATTTACACATTGTTATTGGTAAGAACGAACAAACTGCTCCGGCGCCGGACGCACATCTTCTATGCATTTCCTTTCCCAAAGAAAAATGTAAATTCAGTTTGAAATGGAAAGCAATTTTCACTCAGACATCAACTACAGACGCATCAGCGACTGTTCCTCCCTCCTCTCTCTGATAACCGTGTTTACATGCATGTCTGGACAAAACCAATCTGGTGAAATCACAGAGGGGAGCGGGAGCGAAGCTGCACGTTTGAAACAAAACTTAAAGCGTCAGGACTCGGGCTTTTTCTTCTCGGGGCTGTTTAAGCTGCTGCTGCTGTTTCCTAACAACATGTCGGGATCTGGCCGAGCTCGAACACCGAGCCGCCGCCACGCTGCCAAAACCTCAGACAAGCCTCCCTCTCTCTCCCTCTGTCTGTGGCTGTGTCTCTCGCTCATCAGAATGGGGTAATGGGACATTTTATTGTGTTATTTCGCCCCTGGGGAGGAAGGGGGGAGGAGGGGAGGAGGGGGGAGTGTTTGGGAGACAAAGCCAACTTTGTGCTTTGTGGTTTTTCTGTTGTTTCTGAAAGTTCGCCAACACAACCCACCACCACAGGCCCTCTCCCTCTCACAGCTCTCCTTTCTCCCTCTGCCACTCCACTCTTTCTCTCTTAATCTGCCCTCCTCTTCCTCCCGCTCTCTCTCTTTTTCCCACTTTTTCAGCAGAGGAGAGACAAAGTCAGGTGGCCGCCTTCGACCCATTAAACACACAGCTGTCAGATGAAACTGCAGATATTGTGTATTTTATCTTCAAATTAGAAACGGATGCGGTGAGAAGATGTTGTGTGAAAATGTCTTCAATACGTTTCATCTTGTATTTTTAAAGGGTCTCATCGATCCGAGTCAGAGACGTCACCCGACTTTATTCCGATTCCTTTTAGAGAAATAACAAGTGGAAGAAAGCTCGGACAGCTGCGCGACACCACAGAGGTTTGTGCACGTCTTTAACTCAAGGGTGAGTAGAGCCGACTCCGTCAGGGTGCAGGACGAGAACACCTGAGACCAAACAACTGTGTTCACAAACATCCTCAAAATCT